>NC_079154.1:17387109-17682109 GCF_947563725.1 Argiope bruennichi | reverse complement strand
ACGCTACTTATTATAACTATTAACACAGTGTAAAACAAGCACGATTCAAGAAAGGGATTTTCAGTCTACCAACCAGATTGCATTCATTATCATTACACGTTGGAAATAGGCATTCCTTTCTGTTGAAGCATAAGACGAAGCACTATTGTCCTCTTTTCAACAAAAGACAGCGGCGATAATGGAAGTTGCCTTCAACTTGCTCCATCACAGTCAGAATAAAGTAAAACGAACTCATTCTAAGGAAGAGGGGCATCGGCTGGAAAACGCTGGGTGAGTGTTGTTTCTGGGTGAGTGTTTCGAAAGGCGATGTTAAAAGCAAGATAATCTACTTTCCGCCTTTCCTGAACACAAAGACAAATCTAACGGGGCTTATCGGTTTCAATTAGGCGTGTCTGGAGCAGGGATGTTCTTTTCCCACGTCTACTGTCTGATTTGAATCTATAGCAGAGGATGGAGCTATTCCATGCGATTGTGGCATTGAAACAGCGTAAAAAATTGCATCTCGTTAAACAGTTTGAATGTTAGTTCTGGTATTCTTTTATTTGATTGTTCGATTTGGAAGTCAGTAGAATTTATTTCTTATCATTCCACAATGTTTTAGAACGATTTTAATTTTAACTTTTGATTTCTCGTATAGAAAATGTATTTTAATGTAATCGTCAAAAATTGGATCTTCTGATTTTTGTTCTCGTTTCAGTTCGAAAAACATATTTTTGGAACTATGCCTGTTTATTTGTATGGAAAACAAATTACTTTAAGCTAGAAAGATGAATTTTAGCATGTATTCTTAATGCCATATTTGAAGATCTTTTAGCAAAGAAAAAAAAGGGAGTTTGTCTGTCTACCCGAGGGCATGTAAACATGATAACTACAAAACATAAATACCAAGATGGATGAAATTTGGTAAATATTTTTAACATTTAAAATCTAAACCTGTACCAAGTTTTGAAACAAATCGCTCGAAAGTGTGACTTCCCTATTAGCTTGTGCGTATGCACATAAACTCGATAAATCAAAAACTCCCATGATTTAGATAAATGCAATTTAAAATGTGATCTTAGGTACTTTTCTGTTAGCCGGGCGCAAGCGAAAAATCGCCAAATAAGGTAGAATTCCGCCAAATTTTTTACGTCAAATGCGCATTTGGTTCACAATTGGCGACATTTGCGCCCGGCTAAAAGAAAAGTACCTGAAAACTGTAGCTTGGTGTCAAATTTTGGTTTCAGTCAATTATAAATAAGGTGAAAAATTTATATATGGATTTATTTACTGCGCTATCAAACACAAAACACTCTTGTGCGGGACGTTTTTATTTGTTTGTAATAAAATTCTTCAGAATTTTTGTAAATCATCGCAATATTTTCTGCAAAATAACGTCCTACTCCTTTGTAGAGAATATATTGAGGAAGTCGTGTTAATATAAGAACACACTTGATAACACTGATTGAAATACTTCAAAATCTAACAATTTAAATCTAAATATTTCTCTTTTTATTTAAATGAAATTGTTAAATTTACTTTTTATAAAGATAAATGAAAATTTAAGTTTAAAAACAATTAGGTTATCGCTATTTTAATGACCCTTTTGTAGTCTTCAACAAAATTCTTGTCTATTTATGATAACATTGGCCTAAATGCACGTGCTGCTTACACTAATAATTAATTGCTTGACATTTATATCCGCTGTTGACTTATTTCCGCCATAATTCTCTTTCATTGAAGGTACGAACTCGTAATCCTCTAGAAATTGATATATAATCCTCATCGCCCTGAACGTCATATCCCTTATAAACAACACCAGGGTTATTCTGTTTATAATGCCCAGGAAACTATTTCAGTGGCGTTTTCCATTAATAAAGTGAGTCAAGCGTTGCTTCGCAATATATCACATAAGATATCGTGAGTTCATCTAAAACATGTATTATAAGACGAAAGTTCTGTTTACAAACGAGATGAAAGTAATAAATATGGCACAAAGAAATCTAATTTAATGTGATTGGAGGAGGTGTTCTGCTTACCTCTGAAAGACAGAGGGTTAAATATTCTTCTCTGATCTTGTGCTAAAGAACAGAACAGAGAAAAGGAATTGATTTATCTTGATTTGTATTCGAATATCAAACAACAAGTTCTTCCATGGCCAGATTTTAAATGGTTCTTAGTCAGCAGCTTTAGCTGAGCATCAAGACCAGGTAGAGGGATCAACACTTAAGTCGAGACCCACTAGGAAAATTTCCACATAGCGCTACAGTTGAGTTGATACTCTTTTTTTTCTGTATTAGATGCAGATCGATATTGATATTAGATGGTATCTGATATTTTTGTACCTGCCACAGTCGGTAAAGTATGCCTTTCTCATTTGAGTGAAATCAGGTACTCGGTACCAGTGTTGAACTGGTAGTTGATACTAATACTCATTTGATTCCAAATTGCGTTTCTTTGGAGCAGGCATTGATGACAATGCCTTTGGCTTGGTCCATCGTTCTTTTGATAATGTATGACGAGTAGATGAGAGGAGGAAAGGAAGGCCTCTGTTGATATAATTTGTATAGTTGATAGCATATAGTTAATATAGTAGAAATACTTTGTTGATATAGTTAGTATGGTTGATAGAATATAGTTAATATTGTTGAAGGCCTTTGTTGATATAATTAGTACAGTTGATAGCATATAGTTAATATAGTACAAATACTTTGTTGATATAATTAGTATAGTTGATAGCATATAGTTAAGATAGTTGAAGGCCTTTGTTGATAGAATTAGTACAGTTGATAGCATATAGTACAAATACTTTGTTGATATAGTTAGTATGGTTGATAGCATATAGTTAATATTGTTGAAGGCCTTTGTTGATATAATTAGTACAGTTGATAGCATATAGTTAATATAGTACAAATACTTTGTTGATATAATTAGTATAGTTGATAGCATATAGTTAAGATAGTTGAAGGCCTTTATTGGTATAGTTAGTATAGCTGATAGCATATAGTTAAGATTGTTGAAGACCTTGTTGTTTTAGTTAGTACTGTTGATATAGTTAGAAAAGAGTTTTTCAGTGTACGTTCTACCTTATATTGGGCTGGGTAGGATATATATATATATATATATATATATATATATATATATATGTGTGTGTGTGTGTGTGTGTGTGTGTGTATATATATATATATATATATAGTTAAGATAAACATCATGTACGCTAATAGCGTTGTGAAACAGAATGGAGAACTAAATCATACATTTTATCAGACTGTTATAATAATACTGGAAACGAATAAATTCGAGGAGATTATCAATCGAGTCCAAAAATGATACCGATTACCTCATAATCTTAATCTGTATAAATTTTGCATAACTGATACTTTCGGGCATCTGATACATGATATCGGTTGATGCAATATCACATAATGCTAGCGGAGAACATCTATTCCTAGACCGATTTAATGCGCACTTTTATATAAAATTTATGTAAGGTATACTATACAAATATTCGTGTTGTACTAAGACTACAACCTTGTAATACCGAAGCAAAACTTAACCAGGAAGCAACAGCAGGAACTCGGCGAAGGGAATAAATGATCGTATAGGTAATCTGACCAGGGTTCAGTTTAGCGAGATTCGTCTCAAAATAGTTCTTCGTTGATTCAAAAAGGTTGTTAATAAAAATAATATTAGAATAAACTAAACTTAAATGGCAAAGTTCATAATATCCTTACAACAACTGCTTTCAAAAAGAAAAATCTTAATTTTAGAATTACTTTTTCCAACAAAGGTTTAAAAGGAAGAAAGAAGAAACTCAAAGACTCTTTCAATTAAGAGATAAAAATCCCAATATAATCTATAAAAAAATTAGGAAATAATACATTTCAACTTAAAGTAATATTTTTGTAAAAGTGGATTTCCTCTTGTAGGTAAACACAATGCTTCAAAATTGGGAAACACTTTAAAATAAAAATTTACTTTTAAAAATAAAAATAAAAAATTCTTTTGTAATAAAACTGTCTGTCAAATAGCAGTTCGTAGTTTTTCGTATGAAATAATTGCCTACGGCAACACCGTCAAATTAATTACTTTTTAAGTTAAAAAGCTCAATATGTGAACTTATATTCACAGAAAACTTTCATATTACACGGAATTAATTCCTGAAAAATGAGGTCTAAATGAGTACTTAACTTTTGCATAGTTTTCTTTAAGTCTGTGCAAGCTGACTTTGGAAGTCAGGAAATTATTCGTTGCTAGTTGTTAAAAAGATAAATTGCAAAGCCAAGGTATTGAGTTGAAATCACTGGAAGAAAAAGATTCCAATTTGCTAAAGAATATCTGAAGGGCAAAGAGAATGGAAAAATGTCAATTTCAATGACATGAAAAAGAAGTTCACGTTCAGTTTTCCAAATGTTCTTTTTCATTTCCTTTTCCTCCGAATAAAGCGTTGACTTTTTTAGGAAACAATGATGTGAAGCTAGAAGAAGTGTCTGAAGTTGACGTTCAGCTATTTCTTCTTTCGTAAAAATAGTAAAGGATATAATTAAAGGTGAAAAGATTTGATTTGCTTGCGAAGTGAAAATGTTCTTTTTACTAAATTTTGATGCATGATTTGGGCATCAAAATTCAAATGAAATCTTAAAATTTCTAATTAATCTGACCTGTTTCTTACAATTTATATTAAAATAATATAATTCAGAAGTAAAATCATTAGTTTCCGATTTCTGAAAAGTATAATTGTTTTCTTTATCTTTTTGTTTTTTGTGTCCTTCGTCCCACATGTATTTAAAAAATCAGTTTATAAAATGCAAAGGTTTGTAACATAAATTTTGATTTGTAAATTAAATACACCTGAAATATATGCATACATATATAATTCTTGAAATTATTCAAAGTAATTCGAAACAACGGCTCCATGTACAGAGCTAAAACGTTTAGTTTGTACAATAAAGCAGAATTCCTTGAAAAATTAAATATTAAAAAATAATATTTCCTTATATATCATAAGAAAATAAATCTTGGAAAATTTTCTGAGATTAATATTTTTCAGGTTAAAATATTTTATTTTAAATATTTAAATCAAAATAAGTAAGAATGTATTAAATTTTCTAAACAAATTTATCGTAAATATTTCAGAGTAAGTCAACAGATCAAATATATGTGCTATTTCAATTTCTTTTTCATTTGGGAGAAGTTTTATTTAATTTGTATTCTGCTTGGACTAATAACGTTAACAATTCGTTGTTAAACAAGGGGGTTATTTTGGGAAAATAAATTCAAATTTCAACTATCTCGGATGTCTAGAATGACACACAAAAGACATATGTGCTTTTATTATCTGTTTCAAGAGTCGATTCAAGAAGTCTCAATTCTCGGAATACTAAGAGTAGATTCTATTAATTGTAGGAACTTCTGTAAGAATGTTAAAGCTTCTATAGGATTCTCAATTAATCACCATGGAAATGTAACCTACTATACATTTAGAGTGGTATCTTAAAACAGTTCTTTCGAATATTTGATATAATTTTATTGAAATGAATTCAAATTTTTCCATAGTTTATTTCACATTACATGCAGGAAACTGATAAAATCATAAAATTAAGCTGTAATATGTTCGAAATTTCAATATTTAAATAATTTCTATGAGAAAGCTTGAGCATTTAGTATATAATTCTAACTTTACCAACAATGATGTGTAACAACTCTTATAATTCTGGAAATAGGAAATAATACAAAATAAATCGCAAATAAATAAAAAAAAACATAAACACGTATATACATGCATTTAGAAATGATCCAGTAAGAAAAACAACAGTTTAAATTAAATTAGGTGACTCAAAAAATACCTCGAATGAAACCAAAATTGTTATTTGCATTCCTACATAAAAAGGAAAAACAATTTGTGCAACTAGCCACAATTTATTTAACACTTCCTGACATTTCATTTCACAGTCGTACCTGAGATATTTTCTTGGCTTCCAGTAGTAAAAGTCGAATTCAGCTAGTTTAGTTATTAAGAAAAAGTTCTGAAAGCTAATTGAAGAACCTTTGCTGAAAGAGAATCGCACAGAAAAGTTTTGGAAAATTCTCCAAAGGAATTTCTCTTTCTTACTCTACTGGTGAGAGATAATAATTCCTTTCTACCAGCGTCTCAGAAGAGGCAGATTTAGGGAAAAACGATTAGAGCGGATAAAGTTTGACAAGAATAAGTGGACTCTAAATATGAAGGTGTTAGGATTAGGTATTTAGGTTTACATTATAGAGTGTTAATTTTAGTGTCATGTCTGTATTAAAAAATTAAATGGTTTGAATTGAAATAAAATTTGGTTATAAGAAACTCTGCATTCATTTACTTATAAATAATACAAAATGTAATAAAAAAGAATCAGTTTAAGCGTTTTACATAAGAAAACAAAGTTCAGTCAATCTATATGATAAATGTTTATTTTTATGATGAGATACAATGGAACATTTTAAAATAGAAACTGCAAGAAAATGAGGGGAAACTGGAAAAAAACTTTGAATATGAGATTTAGATTTTGCTAGGAAAATATTTTGTTCGTGTGTGCTTTTGGAAATTTAAAATCTGATGGTACAGAGTACAGGAGAACAAAAATATTTGTTATTTTTAAAAATCCAAAATTTTGAAGTCATTGTAAAATATCTATTTTTTTCTATCTAAACTTTTTTCATATTGGGCGAAATTAGTCAATTATTGGGTCCTGGAATGCTCATTGGAAGGAAATACATTTTAAAATATACCAAATGTGGCAAAGTAATAAATTATAAATATTTACTATAGTGCTAAGAAAAGAAATCATAAAATCAGTTTGAATTAACTCTTATTTTTTGTGTGCCAAACTTCATTTGAATACATCCAATTTTTTTTTATAAAAAGCTTCTTTTAAAACAATGAAAATAAGTTAAGTCAGCCTCAGGTTTCTAGCTAATTCCAAATTCAGCAAAAAGTTAATGGAAATTCTAAAGGTAGAAAATTAAATAAAGTAAATCTATTTTTCCTCAAAGTATACATACATCTAAAGTCAAAGCAGCAAAGAAGAAGGACATTTTAAATTAAGACAGATGCCCTTTCCCTTACATGACTGGAATCAAATTCTCGGAGACTCTAGAATGATTCTAGAATTCCTCGGAGAGAATAGCAATCATTATTTGCATCTCTCCAACAAAAAGAAAAATAACTTTATGCAACTTGCCAACATTTGACTAATTCATCCAGACATCCCAACTCTCCAATCTCTTGTACCTGAGATATCTTTTGGCATTGGAAAGAAAAAGCCGAATTCAGACCGCACTCTGCTTACGTTATTATAGAAAGTTAATCTAAGAACTTTTGCTGAAAGTGAATCGTATCTAGAAATGCCCTGGAAAATTCTCCAGAGGAATTTCTCTTTCTAATTCAACTGAAGAGAGAAAAGAATTTATTTCCTAACTACTGAAAACAGGGGGAAGAAATTTTTTAAAAAAAAAATGGTTGGTTGAGCGAGAATTAGAGATTTAGAAACAGGATGATTGTTTATTAAATGTGATTTATTTCGGATGATATTTAAATCTTATCGTTGCTTGTTGCTGATTGCTTGGGAAAAATCAATCATGATGAAACGATGAATCTTTGGAACTCTTAAAGTCTATCATTTTAGCTTCATCTGAAATTAAATTTAGCAGACGATGAGGTAAAATATACTCGCATACACCCTTGAGGCTATAAGCAAAAATGAAGAACAGCAATAACAAAAAAATGATTGTTATTGATCAAGATAATGTCATATCATTTTCTTGAATTATAAACGATCATGTATTTCTTCGATAAACAAAAGCCTTTATTATAAATTATTGTCCATTTATAATAATGATTAACATTATTATTGTCCATTACATCTACTCTTTCGCAAAGGAGATCGAAGAATTTTTTTTTCCTTTCTTATTAAACTGTCGTATTTGACTTTTCTTATTAGGTCTTTCTTCTCGATGTAGTTTAAGTTTGTAAGATTATAAGATATGATATTTTCAATATCATATCATATCTTATAAGATATGATATCAGTACTTACTATTTCTTATAGCTTTCTTTATATATATATATATATATATATATATATATATATATATATAATCAAAAATTTATCAAACTAAAAAAGCACAATTGTATTTAGAGAGCGCTTGTGCTGCTACTACTAAAACACAGAGGAACATAACCAACTTAGTAAAAATAATAGGAATAAAAAAAGAATCCAAAGTACAATCAAAAATAAAAAAAAAGAATCTGGCCTGAAGATTTTTTTCAAGGGTCACCCTCAGGCAGGGATTCAAAACAAGGAATTTTTTCTATGAAGGGTCTGACTTTTTGTACAACAATATTGATCCCTCATGACCCGAAAATCCCCTGAAATTGTGACCTAAGAGATACAACATTTTTTACAGAAATAAAACAATAAATTATGAAAAATACAATCTCCAATTTAAGCGAAATTACAATAACATAATATGAATTATAAAAGAACACTCACAACTAAATGTTAAAACAAAAAGGAAAGAACATACCTGTCATATCTGTAGCAGGTAAAACATCTATCAAATAAAGTATCTGATCATGTTATTTCTTGTTTCCCACGTCTTATACTGCTTAGAAATGCCACGTCATTCCAAGTAATAAATAATTGGAGGGCATCAGCGCGGTCTATGGAGTTAGTTAATATGTAACGGAAAGTTTATTTTTATTTGTGTCAAAAGTTTAGAATCGAACCAGATCTTCTTTTATTAAAATTTCAATATTGCAGTAGTTTCTGGGAAATTCATAAGTAGTTAAGTTTTTAATGAGATTATTTGTTGCTTCAATATAGGAAATTTTGTTATTACAAACTTTTTTAATCCTGTTAAATTGTGAAAAAAATAAATTTTTGAAAATGTTGGAGTTTAGATTAGAATGATAATTACTGAGTTTAATAATTTTAAAGTTGAATTCATCCCTTCTATCGCAGATACCAACTAATATTTTACCATTAGAAATTTCGATTTTTAAATCCGGACAGGTAGCTTCAAATTGATTTTTATTTGTTCCAGTTAGAATTAAATCTTTTGAATAACAATTAGTAACAATATTAGAATTATCTAAGTTTACCAAAAGTAAGTCATCAATATATATCCAACCGTTTATTCAATTGTGTTTAATTATTTTTTCTCATAGTAATGTAGGAAAATATTGGCTAAAGCACTTGAGAAAGCTGTTCCCGTTGGAATGCCCTTTACTTGTTTATAAAATTTAATTCCATTAAAAACGCAATTTTCGATAATAATAAAGTTACATAATTCTAGCCAGTTATTTTTTGTTATAATATTTTCATTTAAATATTCGTCATATTAAAAGTACATACATTTATTAGCTTTACATGAGGCAGATAGGTGTATAAATTTTCAAAATCATAAATATTAAGTTTATTAATGTTGTTATCTTTTAGAAAATCCAAAAATTCTTTGTTACTATTAATTATAAAGTTATCTTCATATTTACTTTTATTCAGTATAATTTTCAAGTATCTAAGGAAATGCTTCCCCGTATAGTAGTTATAACTGCCAAGAACAAGTCAAGAATCTGAATTGTAATGGTTTTTTTATGAAATTTAACTGTTGGGACAAATAAGGATAGTTTAGAGAACAAATCCTAAATTAAGACTTGTTATGCACAGGGTGTCTCAAAAATCTTGAACGCGGTTTTTTCCCTTTAATATTGATCGTAGACATATACTGTAAATTACAAAGTTGCGTAAATAAGGGTGCAAATTGCTATGAAATCAATTAAATTTTTCAAGGGATTAAAATTTGAAAAATACAAAGTTTAAATTTTTATACGGACACCGTACGAAAAAATTCCCAGTGAGTAAAATGTTCCCCATCCTCTAATAAGGTCATGTACAAAATTTCAGCAATTTATCACAAAAATTCTCAAAGATATGAAACTACATAAATGCTGACTTAAACTACTTTTTGATACCTGGATATGAGTTCGCAAAGAGAAAAAAATCATATCGGATGACAAAGATGCTATAAAGAACTACTTATAGAACATTAATGTCCGCATTTTCTCACATGAAATTATTATCATAGTTCACTCTCCAATTACACTTTCTGAAATCCATTCCAATTACTTCTCCAACATTGATTTGACTTTTTTGTTCCTCATTCCTTTGTATTTAATTCAAGAACAATTTCCTACATTGCTCCATAGATAGCTATTTCTAAAGAATTTGATCAACTCCATTTTCTGTAATCTTTTAATGAGTTATACCCTTACCTAGTGTTTGGTTACGACAGTCAGTTGAGTGGTTACACCTTAAAGTTAACTATTGTTGTTATTTTGAATCTGTTTATTTGGTTGTGAATTAAAAAGCTCTGCCATCTGCTCTGAAGAAATATTATAAGGGAAGTAATTAAGTAGATTGGCCATTATCTTCAAACTTTAATCGGATTTTGTCAGTATCTTCCTTATCAGAATTCCCTTGCTTCCATTTGATCCGTTTTCTTGATTGTGAACTAAGTAAACTCTGCCAGCTTCAGTGAACAGCCATAACCGAAGAAATGGTTTTGTGATTTTCATTTATATTGAGAATGCCATTCGTTAGCTCTAGTATTAAAATTTCTTGATACTATTTTAATCCTTTCCTCAATTTGTCGATTAACAACTTTCCGCCAGCCAAGGTTCTAAGATGATTTTCCTTTATCTTGAAAACGGTATAAGACAACAGCAATTCTGCCCAGTATTAGAGGTTTTTATAATCTTTTTGGGTCCTTTCATCGATTTTTGATTAAGAAAGTCCTGACAGCTAAACTAAAGACAAGAAGTAGTAAAGTAATTTTCATTTATTATGAATATGCCATAAGGTTTCATTCGCTAACTCCAGCATGGCACTTCTTACTGTCATTTTGATCTTTTTTCTTAATATGTAGATTAGGAAATCTTTGCTAACAATCCTGCTTAGAAAGTTGTAAGAAAATTTATATTCATTCTGAAATGAACATTGAGGTTGATCATTATTTCTGGTAGGTGAATTTTCTAACTTAACTGTTATCATTTTTCATCAATATCGTTTAAGAGAGCGGTGCGCATTTCTCAGTCAAAACGGGCAATAACTTTTAAGAGCTATTGGTTGAAATCAAAGAAAGATAAAAGTCTTGTTTGGAAGTTTCTTTTACTGATGGATTTTGCATGGAAACATGTATTTGTTGTTTTTTGTGTCAAAATATCAAACTTTGCAACTATCGTTGCAATTCATGAAGATGTAAATAATATAGCAAAGAAGTAAATAGAATAAAAACAATATTGTACAAGATAATTCTCTATATAATTCAGATGTAAAGAATAAGCACAGCTTATAATTTCTGGATTTGGTCAATGCAAGTACTTTTAGAACTTGAAAATTTTTACTGATCAATTGTGTCATTTTTAACTTGAAGTATTTGTCTATAAAAGGCATGTTTCGTTCGAAACTGTAATTTTCAGTCATTAAATTCGAAAACATAAATAACCCTCGTTTTAATTCTATTTTTCTTTTACCTACTGTTATATTTTGCACTTGATTCAGGCAGTTTGGAAGAATTATGGAACTTAAAACAGGCGCTTATTTCATTCATTTCTCTTGCACTTTTTCTTACGAATATGAAAATAATGGTAAAGGGGTGAGAAGCTTTAACTCCGAACTGCTATCTGCAACCAGTTGCTACCTCCATTGTCTAGATTTTTGGAAGACATTCTGATTTTTTTACTTGTTTGTACTTCAAGAAAGCTCAACCAGCACATATATTACATCAGATATTAATTTTGAGAAATAATGATTCATGAAATTGAAAGTTAAAATTCGTTGATTGCAAATTTCTTTCTTGGATAACCTTCTATATATACAGAATTTAGTAGAATGGATTCTTAAATGTTAAGTAAGTTTTTAAATTTTACACAATTAACAGCGGAAACAATCGAGATAGCATTCTTTTTAAAATATATAATTAGTCTAATTACATATTTCTTTATGTTGGAATAAACAGTAACATTCAAAGCAGCAAATGAAAAATATCAATTAAAAAAACTTTTCTTAACCATCGTATAAAGATATATTACAAGAATATTGTACCAGTTAAACAAATGGGTTCTTTTCTATAGCTTCCTTTCTACAACTAATTTTTCTATTTTAACAGCTAATTCTCAATACTTCTTACTAAAACCTTTTTTTTTTACTTCGAAATCTGATACTATACAATTTATATTGTTTATTCAAGTATTATTAAATTTTATTTAACCTTTACTCCTTGAAACTAAAAAGAAAAAAAAAATCCGACGTAAGCTGGATTACAAGAGAATTTGTATAATCGGAATTATTATTATTGTTGTTGTTGTTAATGAAAAATAGCGGATTATTATAAGTGAAAGAAAAATTATAATTTTTTGGAATACAAAACTTTAAAGTTAGTAATGAATTCTTCAGGGAAAACCGATAACAAATAAAATTAAAATAAAACAAAAAAGCATTCATGTAAAACATCAAAATTTGTTCCAGTTGTTAATAACAGAAGCATTTTTATGAAAATTTAATCTATTCTAATCTTTAATCTTAATTATCTCAGTTATCTGATATTTCCTGTATTTCACTTTTGAATTTCGAATACCACAAGGGATAATACTGTGGTAATCCCTTGAGTTTGAGTTTCCCTCCTTTGAGTTTTTTGTTTTGCTTATGAAATCTGAACAAAATGTAATAAAAAATGTTTTTGAGAATGAACTTTTATTTTTTTCTAAAAAGTAGAACCTAAGTTTTTGTTCAAAGTGCTCCAACAAAAGAGTCATTAAAAGTCTTTATTTTTCTTGTTACTTTCTAAAATTTAGTGCTAAATGTGTTAACCATATTAATAATTTCATGATTAACTATAAAATGTGACTTTCTTTGTGATAAAGGTAAATATATGCTTTGACGCTTGGTGCCAAACCGTTTGACCACAGCTTCCAAATTTGATCCAGATATACTATGGAAGACGGAAATGGGCTACTTATTAGTATTGTTACTGAACTTCCTCCTGTAAGTCCGTAAAGTTAACAGATTTGCTTGTAGTGGGTGTATGGATACGCACAGTCAAGAAGCCTCAGTAACAAATGACGACTTTATCAACACGAAGTCACTGATACGCAAACAAATTCACAGCCGAGACGCTCACAAGCAATACACAACAGCACTTCTTCAAATAGTAGTATGCAACAGCACAGCAATGACAAGCTGCTCGAAGCACACAGGCAGAGAGCTCGTTCAACTATTAACCAAAGTTGAACTCAAAACAGTGCCTCCAGCTCGATCGCACGGCCTTTTATAGCTCCCGAGACACGGCAGAGAATGTTCTCGAACAGTCAAGTATATCTCGTTAAGTATTAGTTTTATCGCCAAAATTCTGGAAGTTTACAGTAACATCAATTCTGTCGCCAAAGGCGCCAAGTTTGTCACCAAGTCTTTGAATCATTAATTCGGCATTCAATCAGCATCCAACAGAGCTGATCGTAAAACGATCTTTCCGGTGATTGCACTAACCGTGCTGGAAAACAACATTACAGATTTGTAGTAGTATTGTGCACTTGTTTTTGAAATTTTAATTTTAACTATAATTATTTAAAAATAAGCTGGGTTTTGATTTTTTCTCGTCAAAACTTCCGAAAACATTCTGTACAAAAATTATTTTTACACAGTTTTAATGTCCGGAAAATTACCTTTTTAGAGATGCTAATCTATTTGCTATAAATTTCTTTACTCCAGATTTAATTAACTTGTAGAAAATATTTCTAAGTACGATACTTCATAGTAATATTTTCATTGGTCTGAATGAAATCAAAATCACTTTCATGATATCAAATATTTGATATCATGAATTTCTTCCACTTTTGAAAGCTGAAGAAGAACCTTGTTTAATACCTGTGGAGCACACAGTGCATATTCTAAAGGAGAATTTACGATACCGCTAATAAAATTTAGAGATGAACCAGGCATTTTTATGCAATATCATGCAATTGTTATTCCTCAGAAAAGTTTATATTTGCAATGAACAGAATTTATGCAAAACTATTCAAAATACGGCTTTAATTTATGACATTTCGATGGAATCATGAAGTTTTAAGTGAAATTAAATATAATCAGTATCCCCGGCGAACCAGCTTTTCACCAAAAGCGACTAGTTACGAATATTTTGAGCCATTTAATGATATTTTTCTCAAAATCACTACCAGGTGGTATTATTCATAAGGTTGGTTGGTTGATGGAGTTTATTGCGCAAGAACCATTTTTGATTAAACTGCGCCAAACATACGCTAAGATTTAATCCTATTTTAAAAGTTTAAAAACTTCTTTCTAAATTGCATCATTTTTCTGAACTTGTCAACCTGTAAAATCTACAAAAAGTAATAGCATGGTAAAACAGAATCAAAGAGTTATTTAAGAATCAAATCAAAAATTAAAAGCCAATCATTTTTAAAAAAGGTAAAAAGGTGGGAATGGGGAGCTTTATGAAGAATATCTTTTAATTTGATTTGAGGAGAATGAAAGTAGCGAATTCGTTCATTGTTAAATTGTGGACATTCTATTAAAATCTGAAGAACCGTCATAGGACACTGACATACTGTATGTACATCGAGGTGCGGGTTCCCCCAACAATAAATGTTTATATGTTATCATCATTATTATTCATAAGGAACCCACATTTAATAAATTGAGTTATGAATTGATAATTAAACATTGAAAATATAAAAAAGCGACTAATTACGAATATTTTGAGCAATTTAATGATATTTTTCTCAAAAAATCATTACCAGGTGGTACTATTCATACTATTCATAAGAAACCCACATTTAATAAATTGAGTTATGAATTGATAATTAACTATTGAAATATTAAAAAAGTGATTTGATATTGATAACAAAATTTCAAATCTCTTGCACACCAGTGACTGAATGAATTTGTTTTTTCAAAACCCATTTTTATCATTTAAAAAAAATGCGGTAAATATAAATGCATGAAAATCAATATGCTGTATCTAATCTCCTTTGTGTTCTTATTAATTACATCATTTATTAATATGTTAAATATCCTAAGATAAGAATTCTTTAGTTATGACTTTAAATAGCGCATCTGGCTATGTGCATACAATAGTTTGAACTCCTTTCGAACCACACCCACGCATTCTGAGAAATTCCTGAGTCCCAAGAAATACGCTTATGCTGTCATTTATCTCTGCAGTAACGTATTGATTCAATAGCGGGCTTTAATAATAGAAGTGTCTAGAGATTTGCCACCAGTTTCAAAATATCATCGGGGGTCGTTCACTATCGGAATTTACTTGAGTGCTTTTTTTCCATAACACTCCGCCAGCAATTTTGCTGCATGAGATATTAATTTTAATAAGTTAACTTTTCAAGACGAGAGATTGAACTTTATTTGAGAGCTCTCTCTTCGTTGATATGTGTATAAATATAATTGTAAGTTGATTAGTAGATGTTATTTAAGGGTTCAGGTTGGCAAGTGAAACTATTTATACGTCAAATATGTGGAAGCGTTCATTCGATAAAACATGAAAATAGAGTGGGCATATTAATGTGACAGTTTTTTAATACTAGTTTACGTTTGTTGTTTTTCTTATCGTCTTTTTTCAGCAAAGCATCTTTATCAAAAGGGAACCTATTCATAAAGAGTCTATAATTTGTTTTTCATTTTATTACTTTATTATTTTAACAGATTTGTTTCAGAATAAACAGATGCTTCGAAATTGCTGGAAATTTGACAAAAAGCGACATTTCTTTTTAAAGCAATGTGCGTGCGCTCGTGTGTGCGCGTGCATGCGTGTATGGGCATATATATATGTGTATATGTGTATGTGCGTGTGTTTGTGCATGCGTGCATGGGTATGTTGCAGTATGTAGACAGGGGTTTATGTTGTTATTTATCCTAGCTATTGATTTAAAGTGATAATGGCATGCTTGAGGTGTGAAATGATTTGCATTTATTTTCAAAATGCCAGGGAAGATTATGTGATTATGAGCCCTTGCTGATTATGGTACAAATTTTAATAAACTTGTACCACAAAAAACAGATGTTTCAAAAACACAGTAAATTTAACAAATGACAATGTTTCTTATCAGCCATTAGTATGTTTTATCTTTTATATCGCATACACATGATTCAGAAAATGTGTGGATTCAAAATCAGACTTTAGGCTCTCATTTGTCTCTACAATGACTTTTAATGTATGTACTTCAAAATTTCAAATATTAGTAGCTTCAATAAAACAACTGACATTTTATTTCAGTAATGTAATAGATTGCTGTACAATGAGCTTAAAATATTTTTTTAAAAATATTAAAAATAGAAAGAAATAAGAGACAGCAATCTAGGCTATAGAGCGGCAATACAAACCCTTTTTTCTTTTTTATTAGTCGAAAAAAAATCGTATAAATTTTTTTTAAAAACTTATCTAATTCTGATAAGTAACACTTTCAACACTACATTAAAACATCTGATCTGATATATATATATATATATATATATATATATATATATATATATATATATATATATATATATATATATATATATATATATATATATATATATATATATATATATATATATATATATATATATATAACAAAGAATCCCGCTTAACTGATGGCTATTTAGTACATGTTTGCCTGGACATCCTTTGGAAGCGTTCGGTAAACTCTTTGTCATTGAACCATTCTGGCTGAGTGTCTTTAACAAACAAGGCAAAGTACTCAATTAATAGTGCTTAATGAAAAGAGAGAAAATTTCTTAGTGATATTTAGAGATTTTGGGCACTGTAATTCTGTTGTTTGTTGAACGAGCGTTTGTAACAAATATTTATTTGTTGAACGAGCGTTTGTAACAAATATTTATTTGTTGGTCACCCGAATTTTTTTCAGTCATTTACTATTTTAATTGCACCAGGCACACTAGCTTCTCTTTGTAATGATTTGGTAAATAATTGATATAACTATGAACTATCGAATCTTAGTTGGTACAATTTTCGCTTATTTGGATTATAATTTCTTTTACTTGTAACGGGAATTCATTTGAAAAGTGGCCAACATGCGCATCGTTTCGGATGAAATCGCTAAAGGACTGTAATGAAAGTTTTTTTTTCACAACGGATAATTTACATTTGTATAGACGAAATCATGGAATGAATTGACTGTTTTATTAAAGAATTAAGGTAATGCAAAGTATGCATTTCTTTTATTCAAGAAGAACGATAAAACGCGGCCGGGATAGCATGGTTGGTAGGGCGTTGGATTCGAATCCCTCAGGTTGCGAGCTCAAACCCCACGGGCTAAAGACTCTCCGTATGTGTGTGGTGGCTAGCGCACGTATAAATCTGTCATGGTCACAAAGTCCTGCTTGTCGAGAGTAATACTACTGTTTCTACTCGTTCAGAGGTGATTGTTCTCTGGTTCAAATTACGTTCTGTGAATGAAATGATTAAATGAAGTAAACCTTGTAAGAAGGATTGTGACGCGTCCATAGCTAAACCGTACTCTTACAACTAGTTGGCGCTCTGTAAAAACAAAAGACGCTCATGCGGCTGAAATCAGTGGGCTCGTAAAGTACCATAAGCCACAACACAGAATGATATAAAAACAATAATTGGTTATAAATAACACTAAAACGCAGGAAAGCTTGACGAGAGAGTATCTAAAACAACACATATAAATTCCTTAAAGATGTTCAAAATAAATTTATCTTTTGGATTTAATAAAATTATTATGGAAGTAATCACATAAACAATACATTAATAGTAGACGCAATTTTGTTTCAACAATGCTTTGCTTCTAAAATATTTTTCTCCCACAAATTCAAGCTGATGAATAATGTTTTTATAATCGGCTGTTAATTTTCGAAACACTAATCCTATGAATAAAAAAAATACAGCTATTGTAATAAATGAATAATATGATTAATTAGCCTTAATTACTAAGGTACTTTATTGGAGAATTATTATTATTTTTTTTTCCTTTTATAAAATTAATTATCAAAGTAGGTGTTTGATTTTTTTTACTGAAACATTGATCCTATCACTATCAATTCTCAAGTTTTTAAGATTACTTACAAAATTCTTTTTTTTTACTGTCAAGAAACAAAAAAAAAAAATGCTGAAATTAGAAAAACAAATTAATCTAGTTTTCCTACGTTTTTAAATAATGATCTTTCGAAATTTATTAAGTGAATGTTTGCAAATAACACTGATTAATAAATTTATCAACACCATATGTTATTCGCGTTACAGTAGTTTATAAAAAATCTTTACATATATGGTTTTTATTTTAATATTTACATATTTTTACAAATATATTATCATAAGTCATTTTACAATTAATTTCAATTTCGAACTTTTCTGCATTGCTTTATGATTTTACACACGTTACCACAGAGTGCATTTCAAATGTAAAATAAAACAAACTTCTAGTTCAGACCCGTGAGCTTATCAATTAGTTTATTTATTTATAATCAGTATATTTATTTTTAATCATTTTGAGCTTATCAATCAGTTTTATTTTTTATATTGCCAATTTATAATTCATTATTATCTATATATTATGAAACCTTGAAATCAATTTTTTTGTGAATCTAACTGTGAAATGGTGCCATTGATATGTAGTCAAAATATAGTTAATTTAATTCATTAATTGATAGAAATATTCTATAAATATTAAAACAGTGTATTGTCATTTAGATTACACAAATTTACGAAACATTTGCTTTTAAAGCAGGACTAATACAGATTGAAAATCTTAATTTATAATTAAAATTTTTAAATGTATAAATAGTAAGTTGGCAGCAATATCATACAAGTATATAAAATTTCAAAATCTAACACATTAAGAAGGAGGGAAAATAAATATTTTAAAATTTCAATTTTCCACGTTATGGAAAATTCAAATTAAATAAAAGTGTTTCATTACTCAATTTTCCCTTTTTTGAAGAAATTTTTGATAAAATTCTTATTTCCGTAAGTATATTAGAATTTTTTCTTATGTGTCATGATCCATGTTTCCACATTATGGAACAATTCAAATTAAA
Organism: Argiope bruennichi; assembly: GCF_947563725.1. Classification (NCBI taxonomy): domain Eukaryota; kingdom Metazoa; phylum Arthropoda; class Arachnida; order Araneae; family Araneidae; genus Argiope; species Argiope bruennichi. Next base: position 17,663,003 of record NC_079154.1, on the reverse strand, counting down.
TAAAAGTGTTTCATTTCTCAATTTTCCCTGTTTTGAAGAAATTGTCGATAAAATTCTTATTTTCATAAGTATATTAGAATTTTTTCTTATGTGTCATGATCCATGTTTCCACATTATGGAACAATTCAAATTAAAGAAAAGTGTTTCATTACTCAATTTTTCCTTTTTTGAGGAAATTGTTGATAAAATTCTTATTTTCATAAGTATATTAGAATTTTTTCTTATGTGTCATGATCCATGTTTCCACATTATGGAACAATTCAAATTAAAGAAAAGTGTTTCATTACTCAATTTTCACTTTTGTAAAGTAATTTTTGACAAAATTCTTATTTCTATAAATATACAAGGTGATCAAAATTAAAACTCCCTACTCTGAGCTGTTCTATACAGCTAACTACTCAGTGTAAAGGCTCCAAAATTAGTGAACGTACTATTCAAGACTATTCAAGAAAGGGATTACTTGAAAAAAATTAGTCCCAGAAACACCGATGGATGACGGTGTACAACAGAAAACATGCTGAAATCAGAGAACGATCATATTTAATCACAGTACCCCCAGGGGTATTACTCTAGACATGGAGGACTTTGTGACCACGTAAGATTTATACACTTGCCAGCCACCACACATGCGGGGAGTCTTCGACCGGCGGGGTTCGAACTCGCAACGCAAGGGACGTGAATCCAACGCCCTACCAAACAGGCTAACCTGGGCTACACATTTGTAACATATTTTATTCGAACTTATCAAACATTCAATCACAAGGATCTTAACGATGCAAAGGATACAGCTCAATATGGTTTCTTTAATCCAGATGTAAAATCTGCATTCTAGCCACAGCTTGTTCAACGGTGGATCGTAATTGGTTGATTGAGATGCTTCTCACTTGCAGAGTGATACTGTGTTTCAAATCTGCCAAGGTTACCAGTCGTCCCCGATAAACAAGATATTTTAAGTATCCCCACAGCCAAAAATCACAGGAATTAAGATGTGTAGAACGCGATGGTTAGGTTGCCGGGAACGCACGATTCATTACTCTATCATTTGTAAAGTGTTGACAAAGAAACTGATGTACACAGAGTCTAATGTGTGGAGATGCTTCATCTTGCAGAAAAGTAATTGAATGAAGACATTGGCGCAGTTGCATTTGGGGTACAACAAAATTTTAGAGCATGTTTTGGTACCTCCTGTCCTTTCCGAAAATTTCACAAGTCGACGAAATTCTCGAAGTGCAGCTGCAGCAATTCCTTTGTTTTCATAAAACAACTTCACAAGCAAAGCGTGAAGCCATCGCTGATAAGAATTACATTTCCTCAGTTTTATCCCCCTTTTATGCCTAGAACAATATCTGCAAACCAAGGATTTATGCACATTTTTGTGCTTACAGCGCGAAATTGCAGTTAAAATAACAGTGCTAGTTCCTTCACTGTTTTATCTTTTTTTTTTCTTCATACAAGCAATATAAATTAGAAAGGGAAAATTCCATTCCTCATGTGTGTGTGTGTTTTGTGTGATTACTTATGGCTTTTCAGCATATTTTCTGTTGTACAGCGCCGTCTATCGGTATTGCTTGAACTAATTTTTTTTTCTTTCGCGTAATCCGTTTCTCTATGTGTTGAATAGTATGTTCAACGATTTTGGAGCCTTTACACTGAGTAGTTCGCTGTATAGTCAGTTTCAATTTTGATCGCCTTGTATCAGAAATATTAGCACTTTTATGTATCATGCTTAAATATTTCGTAGAATATGAATGGCGGCTGTTTTATAATTGTGAAATCACGAAAAGCTCTTTTCAATTTGTAGTGATGGAGAATATCTATAAAAAAAGAATTTTTTTGGAAAAAAAATTGAATTTTTGATTGTTTTAATTGCACAGCGAATTTCATCAATAAGGCGTTATATTACGCACCTATGTTCTAGCGGTAGTTTCAGAAATATATTATGAAGTGCTTATATTTTTAATATTTTGCATAGAATTCAATGAAGAAACACGTATGAAAGAAAAATATATCAGTTTAAAACCAAAAATGTTTTAAAGATTAGTATATATAGCGCTAAAAAAGAACTTTAAAGTAAATTCCTTCTAGATTGGAAGTTTATCAAATTATTTGTTCGAAATATATATAGGTAACTTAAAAAGTATATTATTCATTTCTCAAATAAAAAAAAAGTATTTCTATCCAACCTTAAAATATTTGCCTCCGACTGAAATAATATGAAAGTTTCAGTTTTGCAGCATGAATCGTTAAAAATCTACGCAATTTTTAATGAATAGATTGTTTACTTTGTATTTCAGAAGCCGCAGAATATATTGAAAAAATATTACGCCGAACATGTCTGGAAAAAATTTATTAGATTATTTTTATTTATAAGGGTTTTTGTTAAAATATTTTATCAAAATTTAGAATGTGAGGATACAGCATTTAAAGATGTAAAAAAGCAACAACATAGACCACACAAATATAAAAATAAGGGTAACTTTATCAAAACAAACATAGAAACAAGATCCGAATGATTTTATAAAGAAAGGCGTCTAGAAATTTAGAGCATTGAATAAAAACTGTGCTCGATATCTTCGCCGAAAGTCGACTTTTTAACGTTGTCACCGAACATAACAATATAGTAGAATTATTTGAAAAACTCTTTCGAATAACGTTACCGTCACAATTTTTTTCTCAATTATTGTTTTTCTGAAAGCTGTAATTGTTATAACAAATAATAAAAGAAACAAATTTAGGCCGAAAGGTAAGCATTTACTTCTCTTTTAGATTGGTAGACGGTTTAAAAATACTTTTCAAAATTTGAATATAAATTGCCATGACTGTGTTTCAGTTTTAGGCATGATTTGATAGAACAATTCACACAATTCCTACTTTTCCAAAAGTTCTCACAAAATGAATAGTAAATTCCTAACAGATACATCTAAATTCATATTTTCGTAGATATAATACTTTGTTTCTAGATATTAAAAAAAAAAAAAACTTATTTTATCTGGTTATTTGTAAAATTCAACTGTTTAAAGATCGCTTACTGAAATTTAATTATTTTTCCCTCTTTAATTATTTTCATTCTTTTATTATATATACTTTAATTAAAATTCTAACGTTATGGATGGGGATCACGTTGGCCTGGTGGTAAGGTCTCGTTTTCTTTCGGTCTTGTTTTCAAGTTTGATACTCTTTTCTATCGAAGAACCGCCATGGAAACTGGTCTAGGGCTCGTTAAATCCGTCAGAGTCAATTACACTCTCGTAGGTGTGACACGGATGCATGGAGATAGGGCATCCGCACAGATGTCGTCTTCGTCCTCTGACCGCTACTCAAAACTATGAGGTACGTCCCAAAATAGCCCTATTGTTGCTTTAAAATGGGACATTAATATAACGGAAAGAAACTAAGGTATGCATGCATATCAACAAATCGTTATAAAATCATGGGTTCAATAATTAGAAGAACGTATTGTGATTAGAAATTCCAGTTAGGTATTATTTCTTGGATAAAAAGATATTTATATCTAAAAATATATATGCTTAGAATTATTTCATAAAGATATGAGTACTTTATCAAGCACTCTTTTATTTGTTGCAAAACTATTATATGTCCCATACATTGATAATAGAAATCATATTAACTAAATTAACCTTTTGGATTGCATTGGCGAATCAGAACGTTCGGCTTTTATTTGAATTTATGTTTCAATTTTTTTTGAAATGCTAATTAGCTTAAATTATTTCAATATCATGTAACAGTATATATTCTAAATAATATAAAATGTACTAATTCTTGCATAAAATCTACTGCCTTTACTTGTTCCAAAAATTAAATGCGCTCCAAATACAAATGACGCTTTCAAATAAATGTGTAGTGAAAGGGTTAAGAATTAAAGTCAACAAACATATCTTTTATTAATTACCGGCAAATATTAAAAGCAATGTTGAAAATAGGCTAAATATACTTCCATTCAACTTAAATTTCATTCCAAAAAATCATATTATTTCTGAATAGTATATTTCCTGTTTTCTCTTGATTTAGGGTTAACTAAATATAAGCAACTACAGTTAGAAACAATGTGTTATAAATTCTGCATTCTGAGTGGCTACACCGTTCTATTTTCAGGTTGCGAAGATTTGATACAAATTCTCTTCACGTGTTCGATATTCTATTTACAACAAAACGTTCTCCTGGTTAAGTTAGTTTCCCTGGTGTTCATTCTGTAAAACTATTATAATAATATACAATACGTCGATAATAGAAATCATATTAACTGCATTAAAAAATAATATTAACTGCATTAAAACTGAAAGTCAACAAACATATTTTTTTATTAATTACTGGAAAGCAATAAAAGTATTGTATGAAAATAGACCAAATATACTTCAATTAAACATAAATTTCATTCCAAATATCATATTATTTTCGAATGGAATATTTCTTGATTTTTCTTGATTTATGCTTAACTCAATATAAGCAACTACAGTTAGAAACATTGTGTTCCAAATTCTGCATTCTGAGTGGCTACACCGTTCTATTTTTAGGTTACGAAGATTTGATACAAATTCTCTCGACGTGTTCGATATTCTATCTACAACAAAGCACCCTCCCGTGAATTTTCCTGATGTTCATTCTACCGCTGACACCAATTCAGGGAGAAATTTTATTTCGCTGCGAAATCCATCATTGCCGACACAAAGGTGCTTGTTGGGAGGGGGTTGAGGAAAGCAGCAGAGGAAAGATTCGTGACATCTTAGAGACTCAAAGCCCCCTCCCCCTTATCTCCTGCTTGAAAGCTGGAAGACATTCACCCCAATCTTTCCGCGGACTTTTCCATAAAGTCTCACGTCTTATGAATGGGCAGAAAAGTTACGACAGAGAAATACAAGTGAGGAAGAGAATACAGACATTAGACTTCTAAGAAGCAATTTGCTGCTAAGTCTCTGTGAACACGAAATGTCGCAATTAAGTTATTCGAAGGCGTATCGCATTAAAGGACCCGGAGATGTTTATTGGGGAGAAAATATTATATTTTGGCGTTTGGCAAATTGCTTCGGAAAATAATGAAAAAATAATATAAAAGGATGCAAAAAAAAAAAAAAAAACGTGCAAAATGTTAATGTGGTAAAAAAATAAAATATAAATGCTTTATAAAGGGTGTTCCAAAATCAACGCAAGTTTGAATTTTTCACCATTTGTGCTTTAAAGTGTTGGCAACCCTGCTAAAAAAACTATTTGACCGCTGATTGCTTAGGGTTAGTAAAAATGGAACGTGAGACGATAGAATAACGCTTTAACGCTAAATTTGAGTTCAATAAAAAATACAGTTTTTTTCTTTAAATTGTTATATTTTTATTGAATAGTAAAGTATACAGGATAGGCTTATGTATGGAATACATAATCCTGGCATCCTGGTCTAGAAATAGTGCCTCTTCCCAGTGATCTGGGCATCCCGGGTTCGAGTCCTGGTTCAGGCATGGTTATTCTTTACACTGTGTTCCATCTGTGAGGTGTGTGAAAGAGCCCTCCTTTAGAAAGGGGTTGAGCAAGCGAGTGTCAATTTCATACGAGCTAAAGTCAGGCTTCTGCCTACTGGTGCTGAGGGTTCTTTACCCTCAGAAGCTACTGCACCCCTTTTTCTCCGATCTCTTGGACTTGCTTTGAATTGGTGTTCAATCCGAGGGGGATAAGCAACAACAATATAACGCATAGGGCAAATGGCCTCCACAGCTTTGCTAGCGCATATGCACTCTTTTGTGGAAATTGTCAAGTGTTTTGAATAAATGTGGTTGAATTTCGTTGATGCAGCTTTGAATTTCCTTCTTCAATGTACGCGCGCCTGTGAGCCTGTTGGTATAGATCTTTTACTTCTGATAATCCCATAAAAAGAAATCCAATGGTGTTAAATCATACGATATCTAAAGGGCCAATTCTCAAATTTTCGAACTGAAGCCTCCACACTTTCATTATTTTTGAAATATTGTTGAACAATGAAAACACATCGTTCTATCGTTTAAAGCGCCATTGTTAATAACCCTAAATTATCAGCTGTCAAATGTTTTTTAATAGGGTTGCCAGCGCTTTACTGCATGAATGGTGGCAAATTGAAATCTTGTGTTAATTTTCGGGCACCCTTTACAATTGGTATAAAACCCCCGAGGATGAGATGCTTCTGGTATGGTGGCTGGATCTCGCCACCCTGGTGGGTACATAAATAGGTGGGGGATCTGTCTCCTCCCATCGATGACGGGATGTACTTCCTTCGGGAAGGGTTGTACTGTGGCCGATGATGGTCCTTAGGATTCAACCACAGTTCCCGTCAATGTTGCTGTTGCGGCGGTCCGGTCATTCAGTCTTCTTTATCCGTGTATCTTCGGGCAGGTCGGAGAGTCAATAATTTGACTTACATTTGGTATGAAGTAATTTTTCTTAAAGCATTTCTCTTAATTATTTCGGTAGTTGATTATAGATATTAAATTTATGAAAGTATATTTGTTAAAAATGCATATCCGTTCGACAAAAATGTGCACATAACAAAAACTTCGTCACAAAAAAGAAACATCAATATTTTATATATCTGATGAACAGAGACACGATTTGAGATGTGTAATGACTTACAGTCACAAACAATCAGATACAGCACAATTAACACATGGAACCAATCCTAACAACGTTCCATTTACGACAGCTTGAGGTTGACTTCTTGTTTCTCTCTATAGCCGCTAGAGAGGTATCCTTCTATTTGATATAAATTTAAATTATAGTTATACAATTTTTTTTGGTTATACGGTCCTTTTATTGGCAAATGTTTCCAACATTTAATAACATATAGAAAATGAACGTGTTGAGGAGTCAGAGCCAATTCAATGTTTTGCTATTTTTACATTACAGAAATTTAAATATAAAAATTTGGTATATCTATTTAGTAATACTAGTTTGATAGGATAAAAGTAAACCAATTATTAGTTTCCTTGGTTTGGTTTGGTTTAGTTATTTTAACGTCCCTTTATAAAACAATACAAGTGCTATTTTGGGACGGACCTCGTAATTTCGAACCAAGGTCGTATGACGAAGATGGCATCTGAGCTGGCAACTCCTTTCCCATATCACACCACACTAGCGGGAGAATATTTCACCCGGACGGGTTTACTTTTTGGAACTTGAAAAAATGGAACTTGAAATTTGGAACTTGAAACCCTCCGGTTCCGAAGCCGAAACCTTTACACCAGGTCACAGCGGCCCTATTAGTTTCCATGAATTAAACCTATAGTGCGTATTTAATAAACACGAACTATAAATTTTGACCTAAGTTTCTGTTTAATAAATCGATAGCGAACATACTTTCAATTATTCAAATTTAAATTTTATATAGCTACACTCATTGTCGAAATCATTTCCCATTTTTCTAAACAAACAAGAAATCATTCTCGTTTATGAAACACTGGTAGAAAAACATATACAGATAAAACATATTGGATTTAATTTAACATGATCTGTTACTATCCATTTAAAATTAACAAGCTATATTAATACTTAAATGGGATGAATGTTATTATTATTTGGACGCTTACTAAGTTGAAAATACATAAGTGTATTTAAAATGTGTAAAATATGAAATTCTATAAAATTTGTATTTAAGTGAATTATTTAATCTTGATATATCTATACTTATTTTATATAAAATTCGAATGGTTGGAAATTTATAATGATTAAATAGCATTCTATGGAAACATTACAAATTTCAGAGTATTTTGAAATAGACAATTTTTTTTTTATTTCAATAGAAAATAAAAAGAAGAAATTAATGAAATAATTATCATTAGCTGACCGGAAAATTTCCTTGTCTCTTATATCTTTATTTCAGGAAATTCGTTATAATTTCTTGATACGATGTTCTTTTGTTAAAAGAAATTTTCATTCATTTCATGATAAAGACAATAATACTGTGTCAGTTGCACATATACCTATTCCTTTTTAATTTTTTCATATACAATGTATATAAAGAAAAGGTATTGCAAGTGTCAAAATATTCGAATTCGAAATTTTGAAGAATTATTGCATTTCAAATCTCCCCAAATTAAAAAAAAACACATGTCTTACACAAAAAAACATTATGTCTGTTTGAAAATATGATAACTATAAAATGCTTTGAGCACCGCAGATGAAGTTTCATATACGACTTTTATATCAAATTTGCAGAACTTTATTAAATTTTGAACGAAACCTTTCCAAGAGAGACATGTCTAGCTATCTGAAAGAAAAATAACACGATAAATAAATAAATAATAATAATAAAAGAGATACATATTTAAAAATTTAGCCCTCTGATATAGCAAATTTGATATAGATTTGGCACATATTTGAAATAAAATCTGTCAAAGAGTTGACAATCTGTCTCTCTGTAATTTTGCATGCATGTAAATTTGATAATTCAAATTCATAATGAAATTTTGTTCAGAGATTCGGTATATAAAATATTGATTTTTTACCAAATTTTGAACAAATCTGTCTAAAGGTTGACCGTCTGTCGGTTCGTATCTTTCTATACATGCATGCAAGATAAATCAAAAACGCAAATGCGTAGTTAATTAAAATTAGAATGTGATTTTATGACTATAATTCTTATTCTGTGTTAAATTTTGGTTTCAGTCAGTTCGTAAAAAAAGGCGTCCAAAATAAATTTTCATTTTTTTTCGCACTTTTGTATTAACCACGTTCAAGAGATTAATTACAAAAAAAAATCGCCCAAATGAATCGTATGCTAATAGATTCTTTCTAAACTATTGTTCGACAAAGACTTGCAGTGAATAATGCATAAATACTGATGTTCCTTACTGATGCAGTTTTAAGTCTCCTAATTCCACGAATTATCTGAATTTGCCCTATTGTTAAAGTAAACAGCTCCTCCTTTTAACTTTCTTCTCACCTCTTTTTTAATGAAATAAATACTTCTAGCGCATGCGCAAAAGCGTGAACACTTTCCAAATCCGAGAATGAGCTGTACTCAGAACGTTTAAGGCGTTCTTTAAGGACCACAATTTCATGCAGGGGTAGAGGAATAACATTTTTACGAAAGAGCACGTGGGGAAGTTCCAGGGAAACCACTCTCATTGGTTTGAGATTTTATACATATTGTTTGGATTTCTATGTTACTAGCTTGGGATAAAATGTTCTACCATGGATGTTCATGTGTTAAGTTAATGATGAAAAAATGACTTCAATTAAGTGACACAAAAATCCACTAAAACCTTACTTCTACTTCCAAACTTTTCATTAAAATTATGCTTCGTATGCCAAAAGGTAAGAGTCTAGTTTAATATTTGTAACTAAACGGATTCTCAACGTGTTTGTAATCTGATGCTTTTTAAATAATTTATCTTTAATGAAAGAAAAACTTATTTTATATACAATATTAAGTAATACAAAATATGTCTTCGTTTGTAATTTCATTTTTAAAAAGTTCATTTTCAGAATTCTTTTACAATTAATAAAAATTATTAAGAAAAATATTTAAAAAACCCAGAAATATCCAAAAATAACTTGAGACCTATTCAAAGTTGCCTAATAAGAGATTATCTATAAATTTCCTTATTTTAAAATAATCTGCATCTATTTAATTATTTATTAATGAAAAATCAGTAAATAAAATAAACTGAATATATAAATAAATAAAATAAACTGAATAGATTAAAAAATAAAATAAAGTTTATTTATTCATAAAATTTACAAATTAAATAAATTGAAGGAGATACTGAAGAACTGAAATTACAATCATTTGAAAGTTAAAATGTAGAATTTTAAGATGGTTTACTGGCATTTCTCTGTAGTCATTGAGGAAGAACGGAGAAATGTCGGCTATTTTTTAATTTATTGAATAATTAACTTTCAGGCTTTGAAAAGTTGGTACTCATTTTATTCTTTTTTCTTCAATATTAGATTACAAACTTGTTTAGATTCTGCCCTATTGTTTAATGAGAGATATGGAGCTTATAAACAGGGATAATAAAAAACACTATCTTGATATAAGAAACCGTAAGTATCATACCGTTCGCAGGAATAAGAATTTGGTTCAAGGTATTTTGAGGTATGCGCTCAATAATCACGTGAAAAACAATAGTTAAACTCAAACAATTACAGTTACAGTGAGAAAATTTCAATTTTTTTAAATCGCAACCACAATTTTTTTTTTTATTGTATTGGGTTATCCATAGCAAATAACAATAATTAGTGTTGAAACGTTACTTGTAGCATGAAAATCTCTGGTTCAAGACATACTAAGAAGAAAACAGAAAATAAACAATGACGGCAGAGAAACAAAAGAAAAAAAATATTTTACTGGATTTCATAAATTTTCTACTTGACCTACTTTAGACAAGCTGACATTTTGCATCCTGCAGATGGTGCCTAGAACCAAAGTACGTGCCATTCCGAAAATAATCCATTGAACTTTGCATCTCTGACAGGCACATCACAATAGTTTCCTCTTTTTTCCTTAATCTGTCTAGCTCTGGTGATTTTCATGCTACAGATACAGTTCCAAAGCTATTTATCTTTTTTTGCCGTGGAGAACAAATTTCAATAAAAAAAAGTTGGAGTGCCATTTGAATATTTCGAAATTTTGTTACTGTAACCGTAATTTTTAGAGATTAACTATTGCTTTTCATATGATTCTTCAGCGCATGCCTCAAAATATCTAACTTTCATTCCGTTCCTAATGACAGTTACGAACAGATATATCGGTATAGTTTTTTTTTTATAATCACCCTGTATATACATACATACCCACATTGATTTTTATTTATCAATGTCTTATTTTCAACGAAGCAATTTTGACGATGGTTTTCCCACCCCACAATTGGGTAAAATTTCTCACAGGGACGTTTCCTGTATGTTCATTCTATTACTGACAATACTTTATTTAATCATAAAATATATCGTCTCTGGCATAAAGGAAAAAGAGAGGAGGATGAATTGCAGACGAAAGAACCGTGTCACTTTGCAGATATACCAAGCTACCCTCTTCCCTCTCTTGCCTCCCTAAAAGACATATATCACCTTTTCATGCTTTTTTCCATAAAGAACTCTTCGGGCCCTTTCAAAATGGAAAGAAAAATCATAACAGTCAATTAGGAAAAACGAAGAAAGTCGGGATATTAGCCATTGGACAGTTTGTTTCAGAAGTTTCATGGGCGCAAAATTTCGTTATTTAATTATTCAAAAGGTATGGAGAAACTGAAAACGGGAGAAAACATATAAATATAAGTTACCATTAAAAGTAAATAATAAGGGCCTGGAATTATATGAATTAAAAATTTCAAGTACACTCAAATCACATATAATTACTAAAAATGGATCGAAAAAAAAATAGTAATCGATTAGTAGAACAAAAATGCAATGACAAATACAAAATAAAAGTAAATATTCGTAATAACTCCTTCTTATCCTCAAAGGGAGAATATAATGAATCAGCATAAATCTAAAATAACAATTAAAAAAATGCAGATCTCAGCGCACTGACTCTTGTTAGAATACAGAATAAAATAATGTGAATAAAACATGAAATTTACCATATACCATATTAGTATACTATAACCAGTTTTCATTCGTGCTTCATTTAATCATATGCCAATATATCAGTCAGTTTAAACATTAAAAAAAAACTCTTTGTATTGTTGGACGCCAAATTAAAAGTTGGGATTTGCGCATCTCATAATGACGCAAATAAAAGGGGAGGAGATATTTTTAAAACTCCACCCAGCGTTACAGACGGTTGCGTACGATTATATTAATTTTATACTAACGAAAATCTAACAAATAACTAATCTGCGAAATACAATTTTATTTTGCATCTGAAATTGATGAATAAGGTCATAAACAGATATGATTTAGAATATCTATGCTTAAAATATCCTTAAACTATAATAGAATTCACAAATACAGTTTACTAGAATCGGATAATTCTTGACATAGTAGTATTACATTTGATTTTGATTTTATTGAAACCAAAAACCATGAAAATATCTATACTTTATTATTCAATCCAAAAATTCGAGTAGAAAGAAAATACATCGCACTGACGTCTTCATGGTTGACAAAGCTTTCGAAAAACATTTTTTACAGCCAGAGGAAACTCAACATTTTCTAGAGACATTTCGCTGGATGGTATTTCTATCACAGTATAAACTTGGATTCTATAAAAATCCTTTTCAGAGAGATGGCAAATTTCAGATTCTATCCATCTTTCTTTTTTATTTTATTTTTACAACTTTCTCGACAGTAATTGAAATAAGGCAGATAAAATAAGGCACTACAGTTCCACACATCCAGTGGTAAAATGTAAGATCTCCGAACTAGATATATTCCCGTTATTTGCTGAATAACAGTGATGCTTTTTTTTTCTTTTCAGTTTTATTTCTATCTAGAATACGGAATTTCAGTTGCTTTAAAAAAAGCAATCTGATTCTGCTTCTGTGCAAGCATGTTTCGAATGCTAATCTGTAGGTTCTGTATTTATGTTTGCTACTTTTTGCTTTTAATTGCTACTTTTTTTGTTGTTCAACTTTTTTTCTTTTTGTTTTTTCCTCCAAAAAAGATGTATTAACCCTTTAAAGAGCCATTTTTTTCTAGTCATATTATGTTAAAATATTGTTAGGCTTGAAATTAGAATAAGAAAAGGGATTCATTTAGCTTATTAGACAAATTTAATTTGATTAGTTAATTAATTTGGTTCATTAATAATTAAGTTCAAATCAAGACACATCATTTTGTGTAAGATAAGAACTGAAGCATCTAAGTTTCTGTCTTTATAAAAAAAATTGTCAGAACTTATGCCAACCTACATAATTTCATACAAAGATTGATAAATTTGGTGGGAACCATACTTCCCACGTCCCTAGAAAGGGTTAAAAGAATTTAATACGTAATAACATACATTTTCTGATGTTAAATTACTTTGTATAAGTTCATCTGAAGTTCATTTTCTATTTTTTTAAATGAAAAATTTCCAAAATTGATCGTATATGTATTCGAAATTGTCGATTGAGAAAAATGCAAGAAAAGTTTGTGTGGTAATGAAATTATATCAATAAAATAGGATTTTTTTAAAAAAAATTATAATTAGTTTTATATAATAATATGTTTGAGAGCTATCACATAAAAACATCGAAACGTCGTTAATCTTTAACTAATTTTAATTAATATGAAAAAAATCGTCCCCAAGTGCATATTTCTTTCCTCCAAAATATATCTAGGCAAAATTTGGTATGTTAAGATCAAACAATCATTTCTGAAGATTATTAACAATCAGACCCATTCTCCTTTGCTTTTAATATCAAATATTATTAATATAAAATATTATCAAATGAAACAGCATATAGTAAACCCATCTCTCAATACTAAATATTGATTTTTTTAGCATTAATATGCATAAACTAGATTTATCAGTAAATGTAATATTCATTTCATTTCCTAATTTGAAGAATTCATAAGAAAACAAAGATCTTTTCAAAGTGCATTTGAGTGACTATTTAAGATTGCTAAGAATGCACATGTACAACCCATTACATCCATTACCGTACTTAATTTTTTTAAAAAAAGGCCAAATATCAAAATTTTTCATGATCATCGGTATTTTCATGCGTTCGGAATATTTTTTTCTTTATACATTATTTTGTTGTGTGTTGTGTTATGACTTATGGTACTTTACAAGCCCACTGACAGTTATCTGTCAGCGATTTAAACCGAGTCAGCGTCTCTTGTTGTTTCAGTAGCTCCAACTATGGCGTCGCATTCGCTTTCACAAAACTTTTTCACAGGTGGGGTGGCCACATTCACACATCTCACAGATAGAACACATAAGAAGAACAACCATGCCCGAACTGGGATTCGAACCCGGGAAGTCCATTCATTTTATTAACTTATTGTAACAAATGTTATCGTTGGAAAGAAATTTGGAATGATATCTATGACCTTATAAAACGAATTAATAACTTACTGCAAATAATCCTTAAAAGAGAACTAAATATGTATTTGCAAACTGTAATTCTAGTAAATGAATCGGAACTAATGAACCTTATTCTTCAAATTAAGAATTATTAAATTCTTAATTGAAGAATAAGCAATTGCAAACTGTGATTCTAGTAAATGAATCGGAACTAATGAACCTTATTCTTCAAATTAAGAATTATTAAATTCTTAATTGAAGAATAAGAAATTGCAAACTGTGATTCTAGTAAATGAATCGGAAATAATGAACCTTATTCTTCAAATTAAGAATTATTAAATTCTTAATTGAAGAATAAGCAATTGCAAACTGTGATTCTAGTAAATGAATCGGAACTAATGAACCTTATTCTTCAAATTAAGAATTATTAAATTCTTAATTGAAGAATAAGCAATTGCAAACTGTGATTCTAGTAAATGAATCGGAACTAATGAACCTTATTCTTCAAATTAAGAATTATTAAATTCTTAATTGAAGAATAAGCAATTGCAAACTGTGATTCTAGTAAATGAATCGGAACTAATGAACCTTATTCTTCAAATTAAGAATTATTAAATTCTTAATTGAAGAATAAGCAATTGCAAACTGTGATTCTAGTAAATGAATCGGAACTAATGAACCTTATTCTTCAAATTAAGAATTATTAAATTCTTAATTGAAGAATAAGCAATTGCAAACTGTGATTCTAGTAAATGAATCGGAACTAATGAACCTTATTCTTCAAATTAAGAATTATTAAATTCTTAATTGAAGAATAAGCAATTGCAAACTGTGATTCTAGTAAATGAATCGGAACTAATGAACCTTATTCTTCAAATTAAGAATTATTAAATTCTTAATTGAAGAATAAGCAATTGCAAACTGTGATTCTAGTAAATGAATCGGAACTAATGAACCTTATTCTTCAAATTAAGAATTATTAAGTTCTTAATTGAAGAATAAGCAATTGCAAACTGTGATTCTAGTAAATGAATCGGAACTAATGAGCCTTATTCTTCAAATTAAGAATTATTAAATTATGTGGGTTGATAAAAAAAAAACTTTCTGCCATTAAGTATAAAAAAAGAACAAATTAACAAACAAGTGCTTTTTAATAAATATATCACTTGATAAAAAATACGACTACTAAGAATTTTTATCAATAATAATGTATTAGATAAATTATCCCACAAAAGTATTTTAGGAATAATTCATCACCGACTAAAAGCCTTGAATTGGATCTTTATCTTCAGCAATCAAATGATTTTTTTTTCTTCAAAGAAATATTGACAAAAATGAACCATTCGAAATAAATGAATTTGTAGCTTCAATTGTAAAAAAACAAAGCACATTTTCATTTCACCAATCATCCTCCTTTATTATAAAATTGCCTGTCTATGGACAAGATAATTTAAAACAGCTTTGGGCTGGATGGATGAAGTTTGATATACGGATCTGACTCCAAAATCTTAGATTTCCATTTCCTTTTGAATGAAATTCAGTCATGCGAATTCTGTATGTCTTGCTATCCGAATACAAGGTAATGAAATTAATGCTAAATGATAACATCTAGATGAATAATATCTAGACACTAGATAATATACTGATTTATTATCTGATGTGTAGATATGTTAAACTTTCAACCAAATGAACCATCTAAACCTATGAGTCTTTTTAAAAGACTGACCGTCTGTCGATCTGTACCTTCACGTGCCTGTAAACGCAATCATTCAAAAATGCATTGGAGTTTAAATAAGTGAAATTGTACATATGATTTGGATTGTACATATGTACATATGATTGTACATATGATTTGGATTGTACATATGTACATATGGTTTGGATTGTACATATGTACATATGATTTGGATTGTACATATGTACATATGATTTGGATTGTACATATGTACATATGATTGTACATATGATTTGGATTGTACATATGTACATATGATTGTACATATGATTTGGATTGTACATATGTACATATGATTTGGATTGTACATATGTACATATGATTGTACATATGATAATTGTACATATGATTTGGATTGTACATATGTACATATGATTTGGATTGTACATATGTACATATGATTGTACATATGATAATTGTACATATGATTTGGATTGTACATATGTACATATGATTGTACATATGATTTGGATTGTACATATGTACATATGATTGTACATATGTACATATGATTGTACATATGATAATTGTACATATGTACATATGATTGTACATATGATAATTGTACATATGATTTGGATTGTACATATGTACATATGATTTGGATTGTACATATGTACATATGATTTGGATTGTACATATGTACATATGATTGTACATATGATAATTGTATATATGATTTGGATTGTACATATGTACATATGATTGTACATATGATAATTGTACATATGATTTGGATTGTACATATGTACATATGATTGTACATATGATTTGGATTGTACATATGTACATATGATTGTACATATGTACATATGATTGTACATATGATAATTGTACATATGATTTGGATTGTACATATGATAATTGTACATATGATTTGGATTGTACATATGTACATATGATTGTACATATGATAATTGTACATATGATTTGGATTGTACATATGATTTGGATTGTACATATGATTTGGATTGTACATATGTACATATGATTGTACATATGTACATATGATTGTACATATGATAATTGTACATATGATTTGGATTGTACATATGTACATATGATTGTACATATGATAATTGTACATATGATTGTACATATGACAATTATGATTTTATATCAAATTTTCGTTTCAATCTAACCAAAAAAAGAATCCAAAATAAGTAATTCGATTTTCTGTTACTTGTATGCCAAGAAAATTTACCAATGAACCATATTTTAGGAACAGTTTTCGCCAATACCACACAATTAATACACAAGTACATGTTTCCTTTAATATATTAAGTAGAAGACAACTCTTACATGTAGAATTCTGAGAACTAAAATCTAAGCAATCCCGAGGACCCCGGTGGCCTGATGGTAAGACCTCGGCTTCTGAATCAGAGATTTTCAGGTTCGAAACTCGATTCCCCCAAAATGTCTTCATGTTGCGTGTCTGGTGCAAGTCAAGTCCGTCAGGGCCAAATATCTCCCCGCTGGTTTACTGTGATAGTTTCGAGAGGTAAGAGCTAGCTTAGGATTCCTCCTCGTCACTTGACCACGGTTTCGAAGTTACGAGGCCTGCCCCAAAATAGCCCTAGAATTGCTTTAGAACGGGACGTTAATATATCTAAACAAAGTGAGAGTTTCTGGTATTCAATGCTTGGTCCATGTTCAAGAATTTTATGCCGAGGTCAAGGGATACAACACCTTTATAAGAGCGCATGTGGGAAAGTTTTGGGAAAACCATTCTTGCTGGTTAATATCCTGAAATATCATATGTATGTTCTTCCGTATTTAATAAGTAGCTAATTGAAAAAAAAGAAAACTTTTCATGAAAGTTGGAGAAATATTTTTAATAAATCTCTTCTGAGTTTGTATTGTCTCATTTTCTTTTAATGACGGAAATCATTTCTAAAATTAAGTCATAAAAATAAATTCCTCTTTGTCTTTTTACCTTCGGCTATTTTAAGAATAAAGTGTTTTAAGCTAACAAATCAGCCAAATTATTTTTTTCGCGCCATTTTTCGCTACTACTTTTGTAAGACCTCTCAAGAACGATTAGTTTTCCCCCCTTCCGTTTCCAGAATACTTCACTGAAGTACTCTAGTAAAACACAAGCGGTTCGCTTTTATTAACTATTTCACTTTTGTGTTAAAGTATTTTTTTCCCCTTTCTCTTTATAATGTTTTATGTCGTAGCAAATGTCATTTTCATTTTTAGAATTGTATAATTTTGAATGTTCATGCATAGGGAAAAGTTATGTTTAAATAATTTTTAATTACACTTTTTTATTATTTTACATTTTTATTCAATGGGTTTAATAAGTGAATTAAGACATCGAGATTAACTTTGATATTTCTTCTTTGATAATGCATTCTTTACAGAACTGAAACCATTTTATGCAGAATATTCAAATTCTTGATAAATATAATTACCGCACTAATGAAATCATGGATCTAAGCTTTGTATACGGATATGCCGGTTTTGTTGTTTTCCTTTCTTTGATTCCAAATTTATTTTTTTAGATGAATTAAATAAAATTTTCAATGGAAGGAATATTTATATTCTTTTCCCTTGGAAAGAGGCTCAGCAAAGCTCTATACGGAGAAATTATATTAAATTAATATTGAAACCAAAACGAAGGAAGATTTTTATTAATTACCAGTTATCTTTGGTGATCAGCTGGTGAGCATTGGTTAGCTTTAATTTCAATTAAATAATTTAAATATATCTTCATATGCATGATACCGTGAAATTGCCACACTTTCAAGATGATTTCCTTTAATTGTCATATATATTCTCTGCTTATTGTGTTTAAGAAACTTTCTAATGGAGGCTAGTCCGATGACATCACCATGCTCTTAAAAATGTAAATGTCTGATTCATCTATGATATAAATTTTGCGAATGTTCCCCATTTACTCGGATCATTTCGTAAACTGCGCAGAATGAACACAGAATCTTTATTCTTTGACTTTCAAGAACAGAAAAAAAATCACGTAATTAGATAGTTGATGAGGCAATGAAAACGGTTTGAACTTCAGAACAACAATTTAATTTATTCTTGGAAAAAAGTAGAATAATTTTTTAAGTGCTTCCAAAATTCAGAAAGAATTTGTATGATTATTAAATTAGTATCATTAAAAATACATTTTTTTTTAAATGTTGGAACGGTGTAAATTTTTTTTTTGCGCGATAACATTTTCGTAGGTTATCACGGGAAAAAACTATAATTCAATTTAATTTTTAATTAATTAAAATTTCACAAAAAAAATCGTTTTGCGGTGCATATTTTCTCTCTCCAAGGAACATTTGTGCCGAATTTGGTACCTTGGATCCAACGTTCTGGTCTGTAGAGCGCATGTATTGCATTATTATTATGTATGATTTTTTAAAAGCAGATGCGTTTTTAAAAGGTTGACCTGCTTTTACCAGTATTGCTTTATTATTACGTATGCGTCTTTGACAGCAGACTGTTATTTCATCTCAAAATCGGCCAAACTACAAAACAATGTTTGCCAGATAGAAAAATTGAAAATGAAAGTTTAAAAAAAATTATAATCATAATTATATATATATATATATATATATATATATATATATATATATATATATATATATATATATATATATAGAGAGAGAGAGAGAGAGAGAGTCTCGTATTTGTTTCAAAGCGGTTTAAACTGGTTAGTGACTTAAATTAATTAAGACAAATAATGACTTAAAAATAATAATGTTCTCACATAATAACTTGTAATTTGCGATCGTAGATTTCATTTTATCTTAATTTAATCTTATATTACATTTTCTTCTTTATTTATTCTTTTTCTTCTTTATATATTCCTTTTAATCATTTGAAATGTTAACAAAACTAATTTTCTGTGAGAAGCATCATTTTCGTATAAATATTCTAATTTCCACTTATTTTATTATTTCATTTGTGTTTTTTGAGTATTACAAAATGTCAAAAAACAACACAGCAACTTCATCTATAAGCAATATCTCTGACGTATGTTTGTTTTACTCTTTGCCACTCATTTACTCCATCCAGGAGATTCGTGGACTAAAGACGGGCGTTTACGCTGTCACTTATCTCTGCAGTAACATATTGATTCCGAAGTGAACCCTAATGAGAGAGGTGTGAGGTGATTTGCCTTTATCTCCAAAATGCCGATAGAGGTCATTGACTAGCCCCCAATGCCAGAGTTCCTCGCAATCATTTTGATCCTTTTTCTCGTTTATCCTTCAAGAAAGTTCACCCAGTGGCTATGGCGCATCGGATATTAACTTTCAAGATCTCCCGGTTCAAGTTGAGGGACGTTGAACTTGTCCGTTTGGAAATCTTTGTTGATTGCCGTTTGCACAGAAAGGGTATTTAACTATTAAATATAAGGAAATATCCCCCGCTCTGGCAGGAAAGGAATCTCTAATTAGGCTTAATTCGATCAATTAGCTGGTCATTGACTTCTTTCTTGAAAGAAAATTTTTAAGATAGTTTTTAATAAGTTGATCGTTTATGAGACAAGAAGTTTTAGATTAGGAGTAATTGCAGTTTGCTGTGAGTACAAGAAAGCATTGGTTTTCTGATCATGAAATGTAAGAAAACTGATTATTCTTGTTACATTTATGAAGAAATTTTATTATTTTTTATTATATTACATTTTTATCATATTAATAATATTATATTACGTTTATGAAGAAATTTTTACATTATTCTTAATATATCCCGTTCTTATCATATTATTATTATTATTATATTACCTTTATGAAAAAGTTTTTAATATTATTCTTATTATATTACTTTATGCAGAAGTTTTTATTTTATTCTTATTAAATTATGTTCTTATTATATTATGTTTATGAAGAAGGTTTTATGTTATTCTTATTATATTACGTTTATGAAGAAGCTTTAATATTATTCTTATTATATTACATTCTTATTATTATATTACGTTTCAGAAGAAGTTTTTATGTTATTCTTATTATATTCCATTTTAATTATATTACGTTTATGAAGAAGAATTTATATTATTCTTATTATGTTAGGTTCTTATTATATTATTATTATTATATTACGTTCTTCTTATTATTATATTAACTTTTTGAAGAAGTTTTATATTATCCTTATTATATTACGTTTATGAAGAAATTTTTACATTATTCTTAATATATCCCGTTCTTATCATATTATTATTATTATTATATTACCTTTATGAAAAAGTTTTTAATATTATTCTTATTATATTACTTTATGCAGAAGTTTTTATTTTATTCTTATTAAATTATGTTCTTATTATATTATGTTTATGAAGAAGGTTTTATGTTATTCTTATTATATTACGTTTATGAAGAAGCTTTAATATTATTCTTATTATATTACATTCTTATTATTATATTACGTTTCAGAAGAAGTTTTTATGTTATTCTTATTATATTCCATTTTAATTATATTACGTTTATGAAGAAGAATTTATATTATTCTTATTATGTTAGGTTCTTATTATATTATTATTATTATATTACGTTCTTCTTATTATTATATTAACTTTTTGAAGAAGTTTTATATTATCCTTATTATATTACGTTTATGAAAATGTTTATATATTGTGTTTACAAAGAAATATATAAAAAGTAGAATCTGAAAACTCAAGGAAATAGAGTTTCACGAGACTTTAGTGAAAAATAATATCATTAAAAAACGGTAATTAAATTAACAAAACAATTAATAAATAGCCCAATATCACAGAAAAATAATTTTTAATCACTTTTATCAATTTCAGTATTTTGATTAATTCGAAATTACTTCATGTATATTGATAAATAATAGCTTTGTGTTGCTGAATATTTATTAAAAATGATTATTATAAAGTTCTTTAATAAGATCCGCATTTATGAATTTTGGTTTCTTTGAATTTGTATTCATTTTTTCGTTTCTTCTTTCGTAGGGATGTCCAACCGATTATGACGTCAGGTTATTTATTGAATATGTCATTATTATTGGTATTTTAAGCGGAAGAATTTGAACATAATTCAAAAATCATGTATTCACTTCGGTTTGTATATTCATTAAAAATCAGAATTTGAAAAAAACTATTTTGCAAATAGCATTCCGATTAGTCTATTAAAAACAAATTTATCATTTACTGACTGAATTTAAGATTTTCTTCATTTAAATTATAATAATTTTACATATAAGATGCAAAATACATGTGATTTATTTCTTTTATAATTAGTAAAGGAGTTCTAATTTTAAAAAAAATAAATTATTCTAAATTATATTTAACTTGGCTTTTGAAAAGCATTTATTTTTCCAGAATAATTATTCAGAACAATAGATGAAAGAAAAAAAATTAAACATAAAGATGATAAAAGGAAGCATTGAAACAGTGCATATAATAATAAAAATTGATGAAAATATTAAAAGAGAATGATTAAAACAATAAAACCCAAGACAAGCAAATGTATAAAAGGATAAAAAATAAAATAATAAATTTAATAAAAATTCGTTTTTATGTGAACAAAACTTTATTAGGAAAAGAGAAAAATACTTCTATGAAAAAAAGTCAACATTTTTTATTTTTGGGGTTTTTAGTCTTTAATTTATAGTTTATTTTCACAACTATCATAATTTCTTTATATAAATCTTTAAATTAAGTTTATGATTGCATCTCTTTTAGCAATTAAATTTTAATAAAACTAATTATTTAAGTTCAGAAAATATTACGATAACTTATTGACATCGAAAACAATCAAGAGTATAAAATTTTAAAATTCATACAAGAAAGGAATGATAGTTCGATTATGAAATTTCATGTTTATAAACATTAAACAAATTAAGTTGGGTAAAATCTGTGAAAATAAAAATATGAAAGCAATAAGGGAAAGAATACCAATTTTAGAGTTTTAATACGAACATTGATAAGATGTATTGTCCTCCAGTCCAAAAAAATATAGTATTTTTTATTCCTTTTTAGTCATTTAAATATGTATGATTATACATTTAACAGAGGTTTCAAGCTAAATCTGTGACAACTCTTGCGATTAAGTATATATTGAACAAAAATAAGATTCCACGGGCAAATTACTGATGTAAAAGAAAAATTAATCTTAATAATAAATAAGAAAAGAATAATAAATAATAAGAAGAATTAATAAGATTATCTATATAATATCTATCTTAAGAATCTTAAGACAATCTAAAGAAAATAAATCTTGATTGTTAAATAAGTAAATAAATAATAATAAAAATGAAATCTAAGATCGCAAATTTCAAGTTATCATGTGAGAGCATTATTATTTTTAAGTCATTATTTGTCTTACTTAATTTAAGTCGTTAACCAGTTTAAACCGGTTTGAAACAAACACGAGACTTTGAGACTTCTTTATCCGTCTCTATCCCCCCCTCTCTCTTTATATTTATATATATATATATATATATATATATATATATATATATAGATAGATAGATATATAGATATATATAACTTTCATTTTCAATTTTTCTAGCTGGTAAACAAAGTTTTGGAGTTCAACCGATTTTATGATGAAAAATCACATCGTTATTCTAAATATCGCCGCATGCGCAATCTGATAGTCTCGTGATTGTTACAAACCGGTTTCAACTGGTTAATGACTTAAATTAATTAAGTCAATTCTTAAAAATTCCGAGAATGAATAATTTGGAAATCAAGTTATAACTTTAGTTGGAGATAAATCGCCAAATGTAATAATCTACTGCATTATTTTGTAATAACCCTAAAAGAGGAATATTGATGCCTCAAAAGCGATAAATTGCCAATTTGTTGTCTACACATTTTGAGGCTTCATACCTGAAACCAAAACAACAGCATGTACTCACATGATAATAAAAAATTAATAAATCTTAAAATGCATCAAAACATCAAAATCTCTGATTTATAAAGCATCAAGAAATTTAACTGGCAGTCTGAAAATTCCAGCACATTACAAGCAGATATAATAAGAATGTGCTTTTAGTGTTTTCAGATCTGACAATTGGACATTCGCCTAAATTTTGAGATTTAATGATTACGATTACGGTGATTTAACTATTACAATGTTTTCTTTTTGTATAGTTCGTGTGCGAAAGAGTATAAAGAATACATTGAGTTTATTCCTGATAAAGTGGCAACTCTTTAGTTCATGAATTATTGATAATTTAAAACCATAATTATTGGTAACAATCATTAAAATCCTGAATATTGGCAATAATCATCGATTTCCAGCATTTATAAGGATTCTAATGGCACTGATTCCACTAATCCTATAGAAATACTTTTGATAAATTGGATTTTTTTTTATTGAAAAACTTTCTTCTTTATATTGAAAACCTTTATTCTTATCTGCCACCATACTTTAAAAATTATTTTAGAAACATGAAATTAATTCTTTTATATTACCCTCTCATGACATTATTTTTATAAAAGACTTAGAAAGAAACAAAGCATTACGTATTTTTACTTATTTAATATTTAAACTACTTTTATCTATGAATAGCATTTTAAGTTTTTAGAACATATTGTATGTAATAAATTATTTGATTATGAAATACGAGAAAATTTTTAGAATTGTATTGTGTACCCCTCCCCCCCCCCCCCACCGAATTATATTTGCCTACTAAATATGATTACGACAAAATCAAAAATCATTTTATTATAACATTTCAAATTTATGAAAATGAAAACTTTGAGTAATGAAATTGCAACCATTAATAAATAAAAATGTTATGCATGAAAATTTAACTATATTTAAAGCAATACATTTAATTGCATTTAATCAATATTTCATTAGAATATTCCTTGGTGTAAAATTAAAATGCGATTCATTTCATAAAAGCACAAATGTGATAAATATATTCTAAAATTTTCAAGTCCGCATTAAGCTATCATTCATTTTTTTCAACTTAAAATAGTTGATACAGATTTCATAACTCTCTTGACTTATTCTCCCTTTTTACATACGACAAAGCAACGCGCCCAATAACTTTCTATGTTAACGATTGTGTAAAATTTCGCCCCCAGAGACCTCCTTAAAGTTTATTCCACCTCAAACGTCATTTTAGGGGAGGGGGAATCATCGTTTCTGCCACAGCGGGGATTGAATGGAAAGGAATGAGCAATATACAGAAGACTTGTGACATCTTGTAAATTTAGAACATCATCCCCAAACGCTGAAAGATCCTCTTTTCAGGGCCTTTTCTATAAAGGCCTCTTCACACGTCTCTAGAATGGAACGTTTGGGGTGGGGGAGTTATGACAGTCAACTAGAAGTGACGAAGGGAGCTGGGACATTAGTCAGACGGCAATTTGCTTCCAAGTCTCTTGGCAGGCGAAATCTCGCTATTTAATTATTCAAAGGAGCGTCGCACTAAAGGACATGAGGGAGCTGAAGGTGGAAGAAGCATTTACTTTACCTTCTTGTTAAATTGCTTTGGGTGCTGGAAGAAATTGTGCCGTTCAAGGGTGCGTTGATGCAAAAGGGATTTTATTCAATTCTGGTGTATTTTAGGACTTGGAAATGATGTGATAGAATGTATACTAAGAATACTTTTGTAGAGAATCCATAATAATTTTGCAAGAATGTGCATTGTTGTAAAATAGAATAATCGAATAACTTTGTTCCAACAGTGTAAGGATATAAGAATATATGGATCAAAAGGAATTTTATTCAATTCCACAGTATTTTAGAATTTAGAAAGGATGTCTTGTAATATTGTATACCAAGAATACTTTTGTTGAGATTCCATAATAATTCTGCAAGAATGTGCCATATTGAAAAATAAAATAATCGAATAACTTATTTCTATTAATGTAAGGCTATCAAAATGTATGTATCAAAGGGGACTTTATTCAATTCCAGAGTATTTTAGGATTTCGAAATGATGTATGAGATGTATTTGTGTCCTAAGAATACTTTTGTAGGGATTCCATAATAATTTTGCAAGAATGTGCATTACTGTAAAATAAAACAATCGAATAACTTTTTCTAACAGTATAAGGATATAAGAATATGTGGATAAAAAAGGATTTCATTTAATTCTGGAGCATTTTAGGACTTGAAAATGATGTGTTATAATATTTGTGTAATAATAATATCTTTACAGAGATTCCATAATAATTTTGCAAGAATGGGCATTATTATAAAATAAAACAATCGAATAACTTTTTTCCTAACAATGTAAGGATACCAAATGTATGAATTTTATATGCTGCATATACTATATGTATTATTTAATAACGTAATATTGACTGCGTTGAATTTGTATTATGTATTCAATAAATTGTTTTTCAAACTTATTTTATTGTATCTTTAAAAGGAGTTGATTTGAGTTTAACTAAAACTATAATTAATTAATTACTTAAAAGAAAATTTTTCGTTAAGTATAAAAAATTAAAAATTGTTTATTTCTTTTATGTAAAGTTAAATAATTATAATTAGAAAGCACCCTTTTAACTAAATAAAACTAATACTATTTCATAAAATTTAGATAATAGAACACAATGTATTTTTATGAAACTAATTTGTTATGCTATTATCTACAGTCACGTGTCAGTGAATAAAGAAACATGGCATAATAATTTACAACTCGTACAACAGAAGAAAAGACAGAATGTTTTCAACTTCTTAGAACTCATGCCTTAATCGTATGAATATACAGATTATCAGTATGAATATAACAGATTATACAGTATGAATATAACAGATGAATATACAGATATACAGAATTTGAGATCTGTAGTTTAGTTTTAAAATAGAAGATATTCTCCGTCTTTTGATTTAAAGAATGAGGAAAATACAGAAAGATTATTTTATTGAAGCAGACGATTTTTTTCACTTTTATTCTTTTCTATTATAGTAATATTAGTGAATTAAGTAAATATTTTGCAATAATCCAAATATTATGTTATTAGTTGGAATGCCAATACCTTACAGCAAAATCAATGCTTTGAAGCTAATATTCTTTAAATTCATGGTTTCTGTTTAAATTGCTGGCTAGCGGAATTTTATTTCAGAGAATTTGAGACAACTAACAAATATTTATGATCGTTTTAAAAGATAATATGCTCAATGTATTGCCGCGAAAAATCGACCAGGGAATATAAGGTGAATATTCCAAGTTGAATAGTGGAAAATAACGATTTATTCCCAGAATATTCAATAAAACATGAAGTACATGTAACTAAGAAATGAAGAACAAGTAACAAAAACACAGCTAAGATATATACAAACAGTAATAGTTGTAAATTACCTAAATAAAAAAATGCCTGTAACTAACTAATTAACATATCGCTAAATGACATTTGAAATCTTACTGAAATTTTGAGTTTTTTTATTGAATGATAATTTCTTATTTAACGCAATACGAATACATAAGTTTATTTAATTAAAAGATGTATGAATAACTACTTTAAATGAGCTTATCCGAAATTGTTTTTATCTTCTTTTTAGATCTGGTGGAAAATATCAAACTAAAGATGGGGGAGTATATTTTCTTTTTATGAATAAAATAATTTGAACGAAAATAATGTAATATATACTATATAAATTTGAAATTCAAACTGCAGTTCCAAATTCCTTTAACTTTAATAACTGAATTCAACCAATTTAAATTCACAAATCCAAAAAAAGTAAAAAACTTTAACTTTTAAAAATTTATTTTAAAGCGTGTGTCTTATTTTAAAAAGCTTGTGTTTTATTTTAAAAAGCTTTTTAAAGCTTGTGTTTTATTTAAAAATTTATTTTAAATTTTAAGTGATTCACATTTCTCTTTTTTAAATAACCTATTTTTCAAAAATTATTTCTCAGGAAAATGCATTGGATAATAAACTTATAAGCATTATATTAAAATAGTCTCAACTTTTCTGTGAAACATTAAATAGGAAAATAACTTAGAACCTTTCTCTTAATAGCTATAGTAAAAGCAAATTGTCTTCAAAAGGCGAAAATTAAATTTAATGATCTGTTTTTAAGCATTTCTTTCAAGAAGAATTTCTTTAAAGGAACTATTAAAGATTCACTGTGATGTATTCAGAAAAGCTAAAAGAACCAAATAAACTGAACACTGTCTAAGTAAGTTTATTATTTCCGACTTGTAACTGTAAAATAAACTTAGATAAGCAAAATATTGTTAATTTTTCACAGATATAAAAAAAGTATTGGTAGGTATAAAAATATTTAAACATAATGTATGTGTTTCTCGTATAAAAAATATATATTGGTAGATATAAAAAAAATAATTTAAAAGTAATCCATGAAAATATGTAATTTTTTTCTGATGAAATTAAATTTTATATTTCATATTTTTTGTTATGTATATTTATGTTATTGTAGATTTTATTGCAAATATTGATTTAATGTAATTAATGTAAATGTTTGGAACTATAAAAATATTTATTTATTATAAAAGTTCCCAATAAAAAAGAAAATAAATAACGGAGCAATTTCTTTACATTTAAGGAAAAAACCCCACAAAAATAAAAACGTGAAAGTATATTGCATTAAAAGACATGAATATGGAAAAAAATATTTTCATAAATACAATCACTAAGGAAGGGATCGCAATCAAGAGTTTCTATACATGAAGCATATGTCTATACATATTTTTGTTGAAATTAAAGAGAATCAAAGCATAGAATTACAAGAATTGAAGAATTCAAATAAAGAGTAAAAATGCCAAAAGTGAAAATATTTGGAAATCGCAAAAAAATATTAGCATTAATCGCTGGAATTTACACCGAAGCGATTTCTAACTCGTTTTTCTGAACTAATTCGATTTTAACAGAGAAAATTATAACAATTGTTTATTCAAAATTATTGGAGAGAATAATTCTATAAATATTTTTCTGTTTTATTTAGTAATATTTCTTGCATAATAAAATAAATCTGTTGGGAAAAATGGATGTAATTTTTGTAAATGATCTTAAAGACACATGCAATTTTTATATTTGGACAAAATACTGTTTTGTGTTTCTTAAAAAATAAAAAAATGATAGTGATTTTATAAAGTTGCCTGAGAAAACAGGCTGCGGATATGAATGAAAGATAAATCGCGTTAAAATTTTGATGTGAAATCATAGAAAATATATTATAATTCAAATTATTGTACCATGCAAGACATTCGTATATGTCATTTGTAATATAATAAATAAATATCACGTGCACAGAATGAGTAAAATTAAAACATGAATTCTGAATAAATTAGAGTTATAATCAGCCTTAAATAATCTTGATTCTTAGTGAGCAAATAATTTAAAAATAGAATTTATGCTGTTATGAGATGTTATAAATTTTCAAATGCAATGGATCGCAAAACAAATACGAACATAACGAAATAAGATCTGCCTAAAATAAATTTAAGATTAATCTGTCAGAATCAGAATTAAACAATCTTATTTTTTAATAAGCTAATCTTTTAAAAGTGGAATTTCTTTTGTAATGCTATATGTTATGAAGTGCTATATCGATGTGAACTATATTTCTCAATTTCATTGTTTTTCTCGTTTGTGGCTTGAAGAATATTAATGCTCTTGTCCTTTGATGCTCAAAATTAGTTTTATAAAATTTGATTCAACTTCTTTTATCCTTGAAATGTTTTTATCCGAAATAGTGTGGGAAAGCATTCAAGACGGCATATAAACTGCCACTGGAAACAAGTGATCCAGCTTCAAGAAGCTACAATTATCATTATGGAATGGGGGAAATGAGCATAAAACTGCTAAAGCGTTGATAAGATCGATACAAATTTGTAATTACTACTTATGTTTACTATCGTTTGCCTTTATATTGGAACAAAAAAAAACTCTAAAGAACAGAGCTATGCAATAAAAAATATATTATATTATTATCTACAATTATTATTTCCAGCTAACAATTTATAATCATTGTATGGTATTTTCATGCTATATTTTAAGAAATTATAACTTAAATTAAAATAAATCATAAACTTTTCACAGAAATAAAAAATAATGAACATTGTATCAATAATATGTAAAGCAGTTCGTTTAATTTGATATTTACACAAGCATCATGAATAGCACATCAATAAAAAATATAGACTTTTTTATTACTTTAATTTTTGTATAAAATTACAAATAAAGACAGCCAATTATGCATGCATTCATTTCAAAATAAAAACTTGGAGAAAGAAATGCTGAATGAGCATAATCACAGTTTTAATCACTGAACGATAGATTACATACATTTAATACCTTAAACACTTATCTTGAAAAAAATGCTTGGTAAATATTCAACATCCTATTAATTCTTTCTAGGGCCGTGGGAAGTATGCTTCCCACCAAATTTTTCAATCTTTGTATGAAATTATGTAGGTTGGCATAAGTTCTGACACATTTTTTTAGTAAGACAGAAACTTAGATGCTTCAGTTCTTTATCTCAGACAAAATTTGTTATTTAATTATTAATTAACCAAATTAATTAATTAATTAAATTAAATTTATCTAATAAGCTAAATGAATCCCTTTTCTTATTCTAATTTCAAGCCTAAAAATATTTTAACATAATATGACTAGAAAAAAATGGCCCTTTAAAGGGTTAAAGTCAAATTTTCTTCAATAAAAAACCAGTGGTAAACATGTTTCTAATCCATAGTACAAAGAAAATATAGTAATCATCCAAAAATTCGAAATCGAGATTTTGACGAATCTCCACTTTTCAGACCTTCCTGAGTTCGAAAAACATATTTTTAGAAAATGTCCGTCTGTCCCTATGTATTCATGTCTAGACGGATGAAACTTGGTATACGGTTTTTATATCAACTTTGTATATTTCTTTCAACATTTAAGCAAATTCGTTCAGAGCAAGAATTTAACGTTCTATAAAGGTTCGAATGTAATTTAACTAGATCAATGCAAAGAAAGATATGTAGATAAGATACGATACACAGACGCCAATAAAATTGTGAATCAAATCCAATGAACGGTTGACCATCTGTCGATCTGTAGTTCCAGAAATTTATAAATAGAGTAAGTCAGAAATGCAATGAGTTAATTATATTAAATTTGGTATGGGTTTTGTGATTACAAGTATAGCTCTGTGCCAAATATTGATTTATTTCAATCGATTGGAAAAAACGCATGCAAATCAAAAAATCGATTTTTGTATATTATTAACCACATGCGAGGATTAATCATCAAATAACTAGCCAAAACTGACACAATACATTCAATAAAAAATCTAAATTCACACCAAAGGTTAACATTTCGTAACTATTGTACGCCAGTGCCACGTAAGACATTCTCTGGTATATAAGACCTTTATTAATCCTTTAAAGGGCCATTATTTTCTAGTCATATTATGTTAAAATATTTTTAGGCTTGAAATTAGAATAAGAAAAGGGATTCATTTAGCTTATTAGATAAATTTAATTTGATTAATTAATTAATTCGGTGAATTAATAATTAAGTAACAAATCAAGACACATCATTCTGTCTGAGATAAAGAAGCATCTAAGTTTCTGACTTACTAAAAAAATTTGTCAGAACTTATGCCAACCTACATAATTTCATACAAAGATTGGTAAATTTGGTGGGAAGCATACTTCCTATGGCCCTAGAAAGGGTTAAAGAGTATGCGAGATAGTTTTGGGAAAATCACTGTCCTGGTTGTATGAAAAGTCATTTAACCTTAAAAAGGGTTTTTAAAAATAAAATATTAATAAATAAATAAATATTTTTCAATTCATAAGCGGCTGAATCAAATAAAATTGCAGAAAAATAAAACAGATTCAACTAAAATTTTACATCTCAACAATGCTTTCAGCGTAAACACTTTACTTCCGCCAGATATTCGTCATTTTCTTGAAGATATTTTTATCACTGTATAAACTTGGAATCTATGAAACTTTACGGAAAGAGAGCGAATTTCTGATTCCACCTGCAGAATTTTATTTTATTTCATTTTTTCATCATTCTCAACAATATTCGAAGTAATGTAAGGCTACTACAGTTCCAAATATCCAGCGGAGAAATTTAAGATTCCCGAAAGAGACATATTTCCGTTATTTCCTGAATAACAGTGATTTTCTATTTTTTCTTTTTCTCTTCTATTCCTACACAGAATTCCAAATTTCAATGGATTCGAAAAAAAAAATCGGATTCTGTGGCTGCGTAAACATGATTCGAATACCAATGCGTTGTCTCCGAATTTATATGTGGAATCCAGAAGTAACGGTCGCTGCAAAGTGCTTCATTTCTGTATTCCGTTCTTTCTCTGTTTCTCTTCTTTCGCTGAAAAAATATGAAATAAAAGAAGATAATATTTAAAAGCGGACATTGTTTATCACAGGAAATAACTTTATTTCTTTGTTTACAGGAAATGCACTTTCACCTTTAAAAGATTAAAAAAAAAAGAAAGTAGCTGAGATTTCAACGCCATCTACTCATGATTTTAGAAAAATAATCTGTCATGTGAAATTTTTAAAATAAATCATTAAACTTTTTTATCATGCATATTATGTACATTCATTTATTAGGTATATTTATTAAAATCCTGCATGAATTATTTTCACTGATAGGTTGTTTTTTTTAACGGTAAAGTTCCTGATGATAATATTTATTTTTTATTATTTTATTAATCTTACAATACTTATATTTAAAATCTCTATATTATTTTTCATAGTAATTCTACAAGACCAAAATCACATCTCTCAAGTCTTTTCATATTTCTATGTAGAATAAATATAATACATTGGATATTAACTAATTAATTTTTCTCTGTTTTTTTAATGATCTATAAATATAATTTTGAAATATTATCTTCATCTCCAGGTTAAAAAAAATTAAGAAACTTCTTTTTTCTTTTTGAGAAAAAAAAATATTTTTGGTTATTTAAATGCACGTTGAGCCTTCTTTGTAAATCAGAATTTCAAGAATTTATAATGTATCATTTGTAGTACAAGCAGAAAAAAAAGATTTAAAATACTTTAAATATAAAAAATGCGAGTTCGCAAATTGTACAGACTAAGTCTATGGCAAAGGATACCGACGTGCTCTGGCGACCTGCCTCGGCATCCTTTTGGCAATGTTTTGCCAAAAAGATGCCATACCGAAATATATTTTTACAAAAATAAATAAAATTTGTGGATTTATCCCCCCCCCCTATTTTTTACGGTTTGCATGTAATATTAATCTGGAACACATATACAGCGGAAAAGATCAAATCCTGAAACCTAAATTCAGGAAAAATAAAAATTACAATTTATTAAAAATAATTTTTGTATGTGTTTCTTCTCAATATTATTTTGCTATAGCTAAAAAAAAAATAGCTACGAAATCACATATTCCGTTAAAGCTTACATATTTATACGTTTTGGGCATTAAGTAATCATCTCCCCATATGTAGTTGATGGGAAAGTAACAAATGTTCAGCAACAAGTTTCAATGACCGCATAAATTATCTAATAAAGGCACGAAAATCATAGAAAAATAAGAATTATTTAATTGCTGCATCATATGTTGAGTAATTACTTTCATATAGTTTTTATACTTCTGTACATAAACAACATTAGTAACTTGTATTACTAGTATTATTAGTAATATTTATTATTATTATTAATATTAATTAGTATTAGTAGTATTACTACTAATATTTAGAGAAAACAATTATATTAAAAAAAATTAGACCGTCGCACTGATATTCACTCGTATCTTCCACAAAACTAATGAAAGGTACAAGGTTTGAGCCAAATAAGCGAAAACTAGACTATTATGAGTGCAAAACATTGCCAAAAGGATGCCAAGGCTTAAACCAATCAGAGCACATCTGTATCCTTGCCATAGACTTAGTCTGTACAATTTGCGAACTCGCTAAAAAAATCTGAACATATTAAATATATGTATAATTTTTAAAAAGTTTTATTGCGTAATAATGTATTCACGATGAAGTGCTGTTTGTTTATTAATATTACTTATTTATTAATGATATCTTTAAATTATTAGTAATATTCAGAAAAAAGCCTTCAAACAAGATTGTTTTTTTTTAATAAATGAAACATGTGAAAAAAACAAATTAATTAAGAAATATGTATAAAAATAAATTGGTCTATAAAAATATTTTATATACTGAGGCTTGTAAACATGTTATATGATAATGAGTTAGAAATTAGAATACAATATCATTCACGAAAAAAAAGTATTCTAAAACCTTCTTCTAGCTTAAGATATTGAGGTTTGTAAATATGTTACATGATAATAAGTTAGAAATTAGAATACAATATGATTCACGAGAAAAAAGTATTCTAAAACCTTCTTCTAACTTAAGATATTGAGGGTTGTAAACATGTTATATGATAATGAGTTAGAAATTAGAATACAATATCATTCACGAAAAAAAAGTATTCTAAAACCTTCTTCTAGCTTAAGATATTGAGGTTTGTAAATATGTTATATGATAATAAGTTAGAAATTAGAATACAATATGATTCACGAGAAAAAAGTATTCTAAAACCTTCTTCTAACTTAAGATATTGAGGTTTGTAAACATGTTATATGATAATGAGTTAGAAATTAGAATACAATATGATTCACGAGAAAAAAGTATTCTAAAACCTTCTTCTAGCTTAAGATATTGAGGTTTGTAAATATGTTAAATGATAATGAGTTAGAAATTAGAATACAATATGATTCTCGAGAAACAAGTAATCTAAAACCTTCTTCAAGCTTAAGATTTCATAGCATTCAAAAGCTATAGGCACAATTTAGTTCATAAAAATTGAATGTCAAAGAACTGATCTCAACTTCGAAACATGCCCATTAAAAATGACTAACATAATAAAAAATCTTCAAAAATATGCTTTTATTTATATATTTAAAAAAAAGAAAAAAATTAAAATATTTTAATAAAAAGTATGGAACATACAAGAAGTCCTAAACTTATGAGATGCTGATAGAAATATTCAAAATAAACCGGAAATTTAATTACGTTTATAACATGTATTTAATTGTAAAATAATTTTTTTCCTATGCCACAAACCTTTATAATTTTCTTTTGATATCAAAATTTGTATTAAATTATATTTTTTACATTACAGTATAATAAATGTTTTTTTAATTATTTTTATCAATTCCAATTTTTTATTCTTTAAAATAATTTATATGTTGTGCTCTTTTTTCCTTTATTTCATATTATCCACTAGATGGCGCTTCTGATATAAAGTGAATATTCAATTGCAAGCAAATGTAAACGAATTATTAAGATACTGTTCGTTTCATTATCTTGAGACTACCACTTTTACACTATTCTACTTCTCTAAAAGATATGACTATAGCATTTCGAGAATTCTTCATCATTTTTTCATTTTAATTTCTGCCTCTTCAGATACTTTTAGGTTCAGGATTTTTTTTTTCTATATTTTAAATCACGTTTGCATGTGAGTATAGTGCCGTTTCTGACTGCGCTATTTTATTTTGATTAAAAAATGCATATTAATTGCTTAAAAGGCTATTTAGGAGATGAAAAAACTATAAAGAGCGGCACAAAGAATATTTTATATAATATTGTTACGAATATGTAATGCTGCTTCCCAGCATAGTTAGTTCCATCATCGGAAAGAATGTTTTACAGTCATCTGTATTGGACGGAGTCCGTGTGTCGCGTCGGAGGTCCCGGAGCTTGGCGACAATCATGGCGACTTTGGCGCCAAAATAGATTATACCCGAAACATCGAGAATTTTCCCAATCCGTCCATTAGGAACCGAGATACGCCTCGAACGTTCCTGATGGGTTAAAAAGGCTTCTAGCCCCGCCTCCTGAGACCTATAAAAGGAGGCGGCTGCAGCTGCTAAGGAGAGTAGTCGGAAGCGACTGTAAAGAATTGGTCTTCCAGAGATTAGCGGAGCAGCGACGGAGTCAAGTGAGAGCTGAATTAAGCTGTGCGCTACTGTCTGCAGTAGAGTCTGTTGTGTACTGTAGTCTTCACGTCTCGGCTGAAGATAATTGTGTCCTGTATATAGTTATCGTCTTTGTGCTGTCCTGTGTGTCTTCGTGTAAATAAAGGTCGTTGTTTCTTTTTCTACTGCCGCCTGCTGATTGAGCGTTCTCTACACCATATAACTCCCACTATCCAAACGAACCCGGAAATTTCGTAACAAAATTATTAAAAGTGACTATCTACCATTGTTAATCTCAAAATGTTTTCAAAAAATTCAATAACGAATAAAAAAAAGTGCTGTGGTATAAAATAAATTATTATTATTCTGTAAAAATGTGAATTACCAAATATTAAGAACTGAAATCTCCCATTCATTCAACACAATTTAATGTTTAGGTCATTTGCAACAAGTAAAAAATGCTCTAAAATATTTTATTGCTAATCAGCATCTTTTTTCCGATAATCTACGAATTATCCGCGTTTTACCGCTTTTTAAATCCATGAATAATCAGAAATCAACTTATTGTTCAATATCTCTCTCCGTCTTTAATCTCATCCCTGTTTTAACTAAATAAACGCATTCTGACGCATGCGCAAAAGCGCGGAATGTTTTAGAATTCAAGAATAAACAGTATGCAGTTATTAAATTATTATATTGTTTCCGAAAATGCTTAACTATACAAGAATTTACAAAACTGTAGTATAACAAAAAAAAATGAATGAAACAAAAAAACTATAATTAGAATTCATTTAGAAAATCCTTTACACGAAAAAAAAATCCTTTTTTGAAACGTCTTAAAAAGGAACAAAAAGTTTCCAATGATGCTCCAAATTATCATGACAAATTTAGACTATACAACACATTTCTTTTTATTTGAAACAAAAAAAAGTAAACTCATGTTGATACTCATGTGTTTCTTTCTCTCTTATCTCTGTTCACAGCTGAATATTTTCAACACGGTGTCTTCACTTCATTTCTTCCCGCAGTCATTCATCATGGGCCATCATTCTTTGGTACATTTCTTCCCAGATAGGGTGGTCATTGCAGCATTCCATCTCGAAGAAATGATGG
Organism: Argiope bruennichi; assembly: GCF_947563725.1. Lineage (NCBI taxonomy): Eukaryota > Metazoa > Arthropoda > Arachnida > Araneae > Araneidae > Argiope > Argiope bruennichi. The sequence goes on along the minus strand of NC_079154.1, from coordinate 17,626,382 downwards.
AGGTTTGGAATACAAAGGGTGGAATTCTTATCGAAAGCCCTTCTTTCTCATTCTCCTTCTTCTTCTTCCTCCCGATATGGGAGAGATTCTCTCTTTTTTGACCTCACTCCTGTCACGTGCTTAGGCCAGCAACTTAATTTGTTTACGTGGGGAAGTTTTGGGGGAATTCGTGTTCTTTTCTAGCATTTTTCGGTACGTGCAAGAAATGAATGCGCATTATGGCAATGATTCCAATGAAGAATTTTTTGTAGCATTTAAATTAAGTTTAATAAAATATATATCTATGATATGAAAAACATTTATGTAAACATTGTGTTTTATTCTCTGTGTGATTGTTAGATAGCAAGTCATCTGACCCATGGCATATGAGGTTTGTTTTGCCGGTATTGCTTGAAATATTTACTGAAAATTGTTATACTATCGCGGCAAGTATTTATATTGCACTTGACAGTGAAATGGCGACAAAAAAAGGTAAAATAAAGCTTTAATTCACACCATATTAATAGCAAATGAGTTTAAAACAATATTATTTGCTAATTCTACTTTTAGACACACCGTTTGTGGCAAAACATATGAATAATCTTCCGGTTTGTTTACCTTTTTCAAGTAACGGAAATCGTTTGTCTGTCGGCTAACGGCCATCTGAATACTTGAGCAATACACGTGTTAACTCTGCATTGTTTTTTAAATAGTAATGGGCCTGTAGCGATATTATATGAAGAAAAAAATACGGAAAAAGAAGCAAGCGAAAATCCAGCAATTTGAAAAGAAAAGCTGATCGTGAAATTGGCTGTAAAATGTGAAAAATTGATACAATATTTAGATATTGGATATATAATATAAGCAAATAATGATCTCATTGCGGGTGTTTGAGTTTTGTGCCCGAAATAGAGAAATTCGAAAATGAATGCTCTCATCATGGAAAGAGAGTGGAGCTTCTAGTGTTGAACGAATGACCAATGGAAATGTGTGTCCTGTGATTGATTTTATTCTTGTTAAGCAGAATGTCATTGTTTCCAAACAAATAGTTTTAATAATCAAGAATTAAGATCAAAATGGTCCTATTAGAAGTAAGATGACACCTAGAAAAGTCATGTATCACACGCAGATGTTGCTAGTCCAGTAGAATTGACATGACTCTACGTAGAATAGCACAATGGCACTTTACCAACAAATGAAAATGAATGCTCTCCTCATGGAAAGAGAGTGGAGCTTCTAGTGTTGAACGAATGACCAATGGAAATGTGTGTCCTGTGATTGATTTTATTCTTGTTAAAGCAGAATGTCATTGTTTCCAAACAAATAGTTTTAATAATCAAGAATTAAGATCAAAATGGTCCTATTAGAAGTAAGATGACACCTAGAAAAGTCATGTATCACACGCAGATGTTGCTAGTCCAGTAGAATTGACATGACTCTACGTAGAATAGCACAATGGCACTTTACCAACAAATGAAAATGAATGCTCTCCTCATGGAAAGAGAGTGGAGCTTCTAGTGTTGAACGAATGACCAATGGAAATGTGTGTCCTGTGATTGATTTTATTCTTGTTAAGCAGAATGTCATTGTTTCCAAACAAATAGTTTTAATAATCAAGAATTAAGATCAAAATGGTCCTATTAGAAGTAAGATGACACCTAGAAAAGTCTTGTATCACACGCAGATGTTGCTAGTCCAGTAGAATTGACATGGCGCTGCGCAGAATAGCACAATGGCACTTTACCAACAAATATGTTGCTTTATGCGGTGCTGACACAGTATAGAAGACAAGCAGACTCGGTCCATTACATCAAAGTAAATGAGTCAATTTTGTTTTGTATTTATTTTTAAATTTCGGTTTCTTTTTGAAAAAGATAGAGACAAACAAGAGATTTCTTCTTGATATTATCTATTATTTTTTATTAAATTTTTTTTTCAGAAAATTTGTAGAAATGACACTTCATTTCTCTGCAATCAGATTCGGATTACCAAGACTGTACTGAATCAATGCTGAAAATTCTAAATTGGGAGATATTATTCACAACTAAGTAAAGAATCTTATTTTTGTTAACAGATACAACAGAAGACAGAATAAAACAAAAACTATCAAATTATGATGTTGCCAAGAATACATATATTAATATTCGGTTTGCTTAAGAATATTTCATCACTCACTAGGCTCGATAACCTATTTGGAAACTTAATTTTCTATCGCTTCATGTAATTAAAGAAGTAATAAATCTATCATGTTTATTCTCAAGAAATAATATCCATTTTGTGAACTAATTCTTTTTATCTATTAATTTTTTGTGAGCTGAAATCCAAATTGCAAAAAATATTAATAAAGAATTCTTCAAATATGTTATTCTGCAATCGTATCGAGAGTTTGTATAATATAATAGGGAGAGGGAGTGAGAAAAAAGGAGTTAGAGAAAACAAAAATCATGGGACGACGAGATGAAAGCTTTTAAATAACAAAATATGCATCCTATACATCCAATCGGATTTGTACCTTCTAAATCTTCCCCGCTTATTTTCTAATGAAGGTATTATATTCTTTGACTCCCGAATAAAAATTATGGACTTTGAGTGTAAATGCCACAAGTACTCTGATTTTTATTTTGAATGTCCCGCAACAGTGTTTCATTGCTTAGCAGTAAAACGAAAATTTCCGAGCAAGCATTTGTGTCAACAAATTCACATAAAAATATAATGCAGAATTACTACAATCTTGGTTTCAATGTCATCTATCAAGTTTGATTTATGCAAATTATTATGATTTTGATCTCTTGCTCTTATCCCTTTATAGTTTTCTTGTATACATTCTTTCCACCTGTAAAAACATTTTATGAGGGTTCAAAAAAGTATTTTAAAATGATAAATAGGATAATAAGATGCTTAATATTTGATTAAGCTACCCTAGTAGCTCTGAAATAATTAAGGTTGTAGCTAAACATCATTTAAATTAAAAAGTAGTAAATATGATTAACACTGCCTGTTTACTATGTAAGGGGTTTCGTCGTGATAAGTTCCAGCGTTAATTAAATTTTAACTCCTGAAAAAGATTTCAAACAGGAAACACTGTTGTGTTTTATTCCTTATGTATAAGTTTTTCTTATATTTAATTATCATTATTTGTTATTAAATTTATTTAATTTAAATTCAACAATCATTTTTAAAAATAAACAAAAATTGTTGATGCAGTTGGAATTTCTTAAAATTCGGAATCTTCCTGTTAATGATTTTATGCATATTTTGACTTCATTTTTCAGGTATTGATTATTTGAATACTGTAGCTTAGGACATTTTAATTTATTTCTTAAAGCAAAGCGTGGCTAAGATGTTATTAATAAAATTACATCAGATTACAATAGTTTTATTTTTATGCGATGTAGCCATGCATTCAGTCAATCTAATAAATGCAAAATAAGCTTCAATTTTTAATGTAAGACATTACTGGATTTAAATTCGAAGATTTCTAATTAAAAAAAATGTATAAAATTTTTAAAAATTAAATAAAATTTTGTGGTAAATATACTTAGCAATGAACATTCGGTGATATTTTTACCCCTAACACTCATTGGTAAATATGCTTACCACTTCCAGTTTTCCCTAAACAATCTCTGGTAAATTTATTTACCGTTCCTTATTTTATAAATTAAATGGCAAATCAAAGAACTTTGATGTTTTAGTATTTGTATCATGATATAACCCCAAAAAATTTTATATGTTAATGTTCCGGAATTATGGCCTTTAAAGGGTTATATGCATTCAAATGTATGGAGTGACAGACACATCTTTCAAATCATTTATCAAAATGTATTTATATAATTCTTTATGCTTTCCAGTTACCACAATCCGTCGTACTATGACAGTTTAGACAAACCTGTTTAGAATGTATTTCACACAAAAGATTACGGTTTATGGTTATTTCACTCAAAGATTACTTACAAATTTAGCGAAAAGACCACTTACCGTATTTCATCCTCTTAGCTCAAAACGTTTTTGAGGTTTCGCATTCACAAAGAATAGACATACATAATTCAAAAAATATAGAGGATGTTTATCCATTTTAAAAAAACTTGCTAAAGAATTTTTGAAAAATATTACTACTAGGTGAAGCTTTTTTTTCATTAGTTTGCAACTACGCCATGCATAACACCATCTATTATTCCTGAGAAATAATATTCTACGAAAGAGTCGTGGAGTGTTTTAACTCAAAGTTCTTAACCTCCAAGTGTTATTCTTGAGCGTTTTCTAGCAAAAATTCCACAGCAATGTCCTTACATACTATCTGCCAATGGCCAAGTTCGCATTTAGATAACCGTGAGTCACATGCACGTTCCTGCAACTATAGTATTTATTGTTGTATGCCTAAAATCTTTTTAAAGTATGTAGATGATAATTTAGAACACCGGGTATTTGCAAAAACCAATCTAATATTTTTTCGACCAAATTGTGTTTCAAATATCGTAATAATATTGTAAAATATCCTGCACTACCTGAGAAGGCGATGTTCTTTATTTAGTTATCCAACGGGAATAATATCACACAAATGATAAACTCAAAAAATTAAATAATTGTCTCTTGAACAATACTAAATTTATTTCGAGTGACAATATATGAAAATGATTCAAATTTTATATATTGGAAAGATTGAATGTTGTCTCATATTGATTCTCATATCATAAAGGAATACTTCAAAATTCTTCGTCAGAATAAATCATCAAGGGAACGATTAATTTTTATTGAAGATAAAGCAATTTATTAAAGAAATGTATAAATAAAATACTCCTATCTAAAGAGTAATTTCAGAAAAAAACAAGTTAATTCAAGGAGAGGAGATATCGTAATGTTTAGTGACAAATAAACCTTGAAAAATACTCTTATGTGCAGCCTCTAAATTATCCACACAGGAAGAAGAATAGCACATATGTTGCATCTACATAACCTGTAAAAAGAAGGAAACAATTTTACAAGTGCAATATTTGTACTACATAAGGGAAATAAGATCTTTTAAGTGAAGCATATGCATTAGTCAATATGCCAAGTTAAAATTTTACAGATACAGCTCTAGCATTATCCTTTATACAATGGGAAAATGCTACTGATACAGTGTCTATGGTACTTCGAATTAATGGGGGAAATTCCAATTACTATGCAGTATATGTTTATCCATTACTTAAAACAAAAATTATCCTCTTACCGTGCCTGCATTATACTTTATACAAAGCCTATATTCTAAAGATACAGTGTCTATGCTAGTTCGTACGGAAGGATGAATTGTACATATGCTGCATCTGTATAGCCTATACGGAAGGAGGAATTGTACATATGCTGCATCTGTATAGCCTATACGGAAGGAGGAATTGTACATATGCTGCATCTGTATAGCCTATACGGAAGGAGGAATTGTACATATGCTGCATCTGTATAGCCTATACGGAAGGATGAATTGTACGTATGCTGCATCTGTATAGCCTATACGGAAGGATGAATTGTACGTATGCTGCATCTGTATAGCCTATACGGAAGGATGAATTGTACGTATGCTGCATCTGTATAGCCTATACGGAAGGATGAATTGTACATATGCTGCATCTGTATAGCCTATACGGAAGGATGAATTGTACATATGCTGCATCTGTATAGCCTATACGGAAGGATGAATTGTACATATGCTGCATCTGTATAGCCTATACGGAAGGATGAATTGTACATATGCTGCATCTGTATAGCCTATACGGAAGGATGAATTGTACATATGCTGCATCTGTATAGCCTATACGGAAGGATGAATTGTACATATGCTGCATCTGTATAGCCTATACGGAAGGATGAATTGTACATATGCTGCATCTGTATAGCCTATACGGAAGGATGAATTGTACATATGCTGCATCTGTATAGCCTATACGGAAGGATGAATTATACATATGCTGCATCTGTATAGCCTATACGGAAAGAAAAACTAATCTACAAATGACATATTTATGTTACAGAAGGGAAAAAGATCTTGTTAGCGATACTCAAAATAAAAAAAAAATAAAAATTGCTGACACAACAAACCCTGCATTATCCTTTGCAGAATGGAAAAATTCTACAGATACAGTATATGTATCTGCTACGAACACGAGGGGAAAATTCCAATTACTATACACTATACGTATTATCAATTACACAAAATAAAAATTCTCACCTTAGAGTTCGTGCATTATCCTTATCCTTTCGCAAAGGTTAAATTCTGCAGACACAGCGTCTATACTATTTTGAACACATGAGGGAAATTTAAATTACTAGATAGTATATGAATTATCAATTACACAAAAGAAAAATTCTCATCTTACAGTTCGTGCATTATTCTTTGCACAAAGGATAAATTCTACAGATACAGTGTATATGCTAGTTCCAGCACTAAAAATAAAATTCTATTACAATGCAAAATAAAAACTCAATGCAAAGTAAAAATTCTCCTGGTTCAGTGCCTACACTATCTATCATGAGAAGGGAAAAATTTTATACATGCAGAATCTTTATAGCTAATAAGAAAATGTTAGAAATTTCCTCGCACAGTACCTGATTTATCCTTTACCCAAAGGGCAAATTCTGCAGGTGCAGCATCTATACTAGTCGGAACACAAAGAAAAAAAATCCTCTTAAAATGCAAAGTAAAAACATTAACTCCAAGTAAAAAATTCTGCTGGTTCAGTACCTGCACTATGGGGCAACGAAGGGAAAATTTTACAGATATAGAATTTTTATCGCTAATAAGAAAATGTTCCCATTAAAGTGCGTTAAATGATCAGCCATTCCTTCAATATTTTATGTCATATTCTCCAGAATAATTTACATCAGAATTTTAAGAAATAAGCCATTAAAAAAGCTTTTGTAAACGGATTTATTTTAGAACATTTCATTTATTTTTTCTTAAATCTTTAAATTTTTAAATTTCAATATTTTGTTAAATCATTCGAAATTCATATTTAAAAATAATGTTACTAAAAATTTCACGAATAAAAACTACATATCCAGGAAATTTTCAAATCTTCAAAATATAAAAATAATAGTAAATCTTTTGAAATTTTTAACTGCGACTTTATGAAAACTAAATAACAGACAAAAACGTATTTCCCAGCCCCTGCAAAAAATATTGATTCAACTGAAAATGATTCTATAGAATGTCATCGAAAGATGTAAGGGAACAAAAACATATTTCTCTATCAATTCAAGGACATTTGACAAAGGGCTTCAAAGTGGACATTAATTACAATGTCTTGATGACAACCATAAATACAAAGTTATTTTTCTAGTACCATAATTACGAATATTGTTTTTCCTATGAACACAAATATTTTTTTTTGTTATTTTCCTAATTTCCGAACAAATGTTGTTTCTCATCCAGTCATTCTCAATTATAGAAGAAAGGTAGTAGTTGCTTTGATAGCAGAGTTGCGTGTTGCAAAAATAGAACGGCAAATCAGAAAACATATTCGATTTCGTTAATCGATTTATTTAATAAGAGTTGCTTGAAAATACCAGATTGTATGGGAGTTTCGGTAGCTGGAAATGGATCTGAAGTTGGCCTACATTCACGCGTGCACTGAGTTATTGACGCAGAGAATAAACATCCTTTATTTTTTCACACACGAATCAAATACAATTTCGGGATGTAACTCTATTTGATTGATTATTTTGACACATAATAATTTCCTAAAGGCGTTTCTTTTGTTTTTTACTTAGTGCAATACTCATTTATAGTAAACAAAAAAAGTTCTACCGTGCAATATATGTCACATAATCTAAAAAAAATGTCTGTTATTATGATCATAAGTTATACAAAGTAATAATAGATTGTATGTGTTTATTATGTCACTTCTGAAAAAAAAAATCACTATATTTTTAGATTGTATCACGGTAATAATACCTCCCCTTTCGATGAAAAACTGTAACTAGAATATATGAGCTGCTTTATCGAGAAATATTTTATGCATTTTCTAGATCATAATTATTGATTTCTTTTCTTTTGCTAGAATTAATGGATAGCAACTCAAAAGTTTTTCATTTGTTTAAAATAAATTTCTCCTTGAACGTTTGAAGGAAAAATCAATTTAAAAGAAGCAGACTATATTTTTTTATTTAAATAATACAGCGTTTTCAAAAATGTTTATTTCAAAACATCTGCAATATCCTGTAATTTTCAAAATTAATTCAATTTTTTTTTCATAAGGGATTGTGGAAAGATTATGTGTATCAGCTGTCTTTCAGTAATTTAATGAGTTTAAAGCAATGGGTCACACTTTCACTTGAGCTTATTTCATTTTAAGCGCTTGCAAATGCATGGCGTAAAATTGCAAAATATTGAATATACTATGTATAATTTTAAAAAATCTAAATATCAGGATTTATTAGTTTAGTAGTTTTATTTAATTTAATGATTAAAGATTTTTTGTTTCTGTATTCATACCTTTTGTGTTTTAAAGAATTTTCCAATCTCTTCAAGAATTATCATACTTGTATTAACATGATGATACTTCAAGGCCGGCATACTATTGTTAAATTGAGATATGAATTATATATTATATTCATGCGCATTCAGGCGATATTAAACATTTTATACACGTTATTATTGTTATATAATTAAGAGTAAATTTTAAAAATAAAGTAAAGATAAAGGAATCAAGTCCTAAAATATTATTATGCTACAAAGTATCGGAAAGGACGTTCATTCAAGACTTAGTATCAAATCTTCGATACTACTCATTACTAATCATTCCCAATTCATATTCTTCACTAACCTCATTATTCCTAATTATTTTTGTATCATTTAAAAATATTTCCAATATTTTTTGGACACCTTGCATAATGAAATTTCTTTATAAATTATTGACATACAAATGACAGGAACATAATCACTTTGCTTTAAATCTACGAAAACTTTCAACGAGTCAATAGGAGTTATAAAATTTGAGCGGTGAAGAGCTTCATATTAGATCAGTCGCGACAATTCCGCAACTTTAAATTAATCCTTCAGTGTACCGAAGGTCCCATAACAGGATAGTGAAGCAAGTGGCAATTTAGGCAGAAATATTTCTCCAATTTTATGGCACGCCATTATGCCATCAGCTGTCTAAGCTTTTAATTAGAACAACGAGGATGTCTGCCAACATGTAATTCGGAAAATGTCACACTGGACACCAGTTAATAGACGCATTGATTGGTGAAAGCACCAGAATTTAAATTTAGTTCCAACTATCCCTTTCATTTTGTAATCAGTTCCATATTGGGTCTGTTTTGACAATAGCCAAATAAGTTAGGAAATCGTTAGGTTAGTTCAGAAAATCGGTGGAAGGAAATTAATAAATGCACAAAATGTTTTGAACATAAGCCTGAAAAAATTAATTTTTTATTCTTATGCGCGATATGAATGCCGCGATTATCAGAAATTTCTAACATTAAAATTTGACTAACTTCTTTGTTTTTAACGCTTTAGACCGAAAAATCCCTTTTTAGAAATATGCCAATTTGTGGAAAAGATAGCTAAAAATCGAATGATATAGACAAATAAATTGCGTGCATTATCTATACGAAAAAAGATTTTAGAACTGCGTCAAGTTTTGGATTAGATTCTCAGATTGAAAATCTTTCTACTTATTCTTCCATTTGCATGTGAGTCATAGTGCAAAAGTAGCACAATAGTACAAAAATAGTACAATAGTACATAGTATATACCTTATATTACAAAAATTATACAAGATAGCATGAGATAGTGTCTTATCAATAGAAGTGAAGATTTGTATCTAATTTTAGACAAAATACATCAATGAGTTGCATGTCCTTTGGGTGATCTATTTGTGAGTGCACGAGCTTATTAACTCGAAACTTTAACAAACTAGATTATTAAATTCTAGGACAATCTATATATGCAAAAAACTAATGTATGTGGCACAGAAATCGCTTTTATTACTTATTATCGAATAACGACAGTCAAATGTAAAAAATGTTAAGAAAACATTTCAATTCAAAACTTCGCTAATTTATGGAGCTGTAAAATACTATTATTATTGGTCTCGAAAAGATTATGAAGTTAATTTTTGTAATTTATTAAGTTTTCGTCAGCATGACAAAACCACGAATATATTCTATAACTAAAATATATTCAGAATTTTTTATTTTATTTTTTTATTGTTTGGTGCCTTTAATTTTTTATAAATATCAATGATTAGGGAGAACAGGATAGAACATTTTAACTTTCTACTTCAACCTACAGGTAATTAGGTATGATTACTGAATTCATAGAAAAATAATATTATACTAATATTAATCATGATATAATGAGCATTTTATGTCGATACAAGCACCTAATTATAGCATTGAAGCTTTTCATTTCTTTAACAAATTGCAAGAATTACACAATTTTCAGTCAAGATCTATACATTTTATTGAAATCAAAATATTTCAACTTAGTAGTTTGATTTAATATTTATGCTTACTATTGAAAAACATTCATTAATTAAAATTTACATGATCGTTTCAGGAATTTTTACATATCGGCTCTGTCTATTTATACCTTGAAGACCGGATGTGACGTCACATGTCTCCAATGTTCCGGTTCTATTCTGGAGACTTCCCGACGAAACTAGTTTTTACTTAAAGATTCGTGGTGCCAATTTTTATCGCCAAAGTCGCCAAATTTGGCGGCAAGGCCGGGGGTCGAATTTCTGCTTTTCCCTATGGCGTCCAGATAGAATGTGAACGTCTCTTCGCAACCATACGATCCGTATTGCTGGGAAGCAACATTTCATATTTGTAACAATATATTATTACACTGGTGTATATACCATATTAATCTGGTTATATAACCAAACATAATAGTAAGTGGCACTATGATGAAATACTATGGATATACAACCATAATATGGTTATATAACCATATATTATATGTGGTTTTTAAGACTTTCTTATTGATCAATTCTCAATGTTTGCCCTTTATGAACTAAAAGCGACCACACCAATTCGCCAAGAAGAGGTATTGAGTGCTAATGTGTTTCATTTTTATCTATTTATTTCATATTGTGAAGCAAAAACAACATTTAAATGTTCTATAAGTTGAAAATAAATTGAAATCGAAAAAAAAAATTAATTAATTTTTAAAGATATAATTTTTTATATGATTAATTTTCGATATCATAGCAACCATTTCAGGATATTTTATTCCTCAAATACAATAATAATACAACCTTTTAAATAATGAAAGCTCAATTACCCTAAACTTGCACACTTTATCTTAGCTTAAACTTTTATGAGCCTCTAATACAAATTACACCAAGTCCACTTTAAAAGAATTCTCCCAAATTTACATAAATCTGAGTCTTGCATTTAAATCCAACAGCGCTCAAGCTAATCAATTCTGTGCGGAGGTGAAGCGAGGGGCGAAATTCCCAATTACTCTCTCCTAAGGCATGCAATTCTAAACAGGGCACCCCCTCCAATTTTCCTAAGCTCAGCATAACAATTAGAATGGATCCGGCAATATAGAAAAGAATTTCTATGCTGACTTAATAAATCATGAGGACTTCCTGTAAAAAACATGCTCATCTAAATGAACCTGGACCTTTAATTGTTAGATGGAAGCAATTGAAAGGACGCTTTTGAAGAGAAAAGATGCCGAAAAATCAAGGGGCCGAATCTTCACCAATCACTCTTCAGCAATCTGTAATTCGGTCGGGGTAGGCGGTAGATATTTATTTATCGATTTCCTTGCAGCTTCGGAAATGAAAGTAAACACGTTCATATTCAGGCATTCTTTCGGCGATCTGGCTTCGTTAATAACAGACAAATATTTTCGTTTTCCACCCTAATATTTATCACTCTCTGTCCCCTTCCCCTTTTGTTTGGAAAATTCGAAAGTTAATTATAAAGGATCTTCCCATGTCTAATTTATCTTTCAATATTAAAGAAGATTTTCAATTATTTTGTACTTCTTACAGTTTTATTGTACCTTAAATTATAAAAAAGTTTTTACTATAAACTCCCTTTTATTAAAAACTAAGTGGTACCCTGCGCGTTTCTGCTGCAGAAGAAATAGTTTTAGGAAATATCGTTTGAAATTTAAAATAACTACATTATTTAATTAGGAATTATATTTATTTTCTTGTCGACAATGAATACATTAGTTGAAATTGAATGATATATAAAGGAAAAGTATAAATAATATTTATTCTATTTTTTTTTGTCTCAATTATTCAAATGCTTTATGGTAAACGATATTTTTTTTCCCTCTTCAGTAAAAGCAAATAAATTTCTTGTCTGTCCGAGTCGTGAGCATCCAACATACAACTAGACATATCTAGTGAGTACAAGAAAAATAAATTCATAAAGAACTCTATCAGGTCTTTTGTTCCTGATTCATGGACTCTCCCTTACACTGAGTCATTGTATATATTTATATTTATGTTTTTTTATTTTTCATTTACTTATTTTTTAATTTTTTAATTTATATTTTTCATTTTTTTTGTTTATTTATATATTTTTTATTTATTTTTATTTTTTATTTTTTCTTCTTTTAAATTTAAATTGCTTATCTACGGTAAATTTTATTATTTACAAATTATGTTTCAATGATGCTGTTGGAATATTATGTAGACTCTTCTGCTTGGACTATTTAGACCTCTTCACTTTTTCTTTTTTATACCTATTCTTTTTTTTCCTTTATCTGTTTTTAGCTTCTAGTACACAAGATTATGAAAAAAAAATGAATAGCTAGTTTTTAGACAGATATTTAAATTCCTTTTTTTAAAATTTTATTTATGATCTTTTACCAGCGTAACGCCACACCTAATCATCATCAGAATACATCAGAGTACAACTAGATATGTGGAAAATATGGATTTTCTAGGTTGAATCCGCACACTTCAAGTAATTGATCTTGCGTCTTGTTGATGGTAATCGAGAATGCAAATCGAAAGAGGAATTGCAGTCGTTTGAAATCAAACGGTATGTTGGTGGGAATAACGGGAATGCGTGGAATGAGCGCATCTTCTTCATTCGATTTTCTGTTAAGAATAGTTGCTTCTATTTTTGTCGCATATTATAATTTTATTTTGTGTGATATATGTGTCATTAACACCGAATGACATAAGCTGTTTACTGTTTGTCTTGTGTCAATTTTAAAATAATGCTGAATAAAAAAAGCGTTTGAAACGATTTGTTTATAAATTTTATACTTTCCAAAATACTTGCTAATAATTGTACTATACTTATAACCTTCGCGCAAGTGCAAGCAGTAAGTTGGAAAAGTTTTATGGCAATCGGATAACCAGTACGGCAGAGCTGAAAATACGAAGAAACAGAAATTCATTTTTATATATTAGATACACTGAGATCAGAACTTTTGTTTTTATAAAGATATAGATATCAAAATGAAATTTCTAAAGCGTTAGGTACTGTTTAAGGTATCCGACTGGGTTAAAAACATAAATTTGGATAAAAATACACATTTTAAAAAAATCTTTTGCTGTTTAAAACAATATTTATGTTTCTGTTTACAATGATATCTTTAAGTTGTCTCTATTTGATTTATGAGCAAAACTAGCAATGCATTCACATGTAAGTAATGCTTATTTATAATTATTTAAAAGCATTTGCTGAAGAACGAATTCTTTCATAATTCTACTGTACGAGTACGTATGTCTCAAAAAATAATAAAAATATCTTAATAAAATTTACAATTAGTACTCGTTATATTTGTAATGAGCTACGGATTTGATGTTGAATGTTCTTGAAGAGGATCTATGATTATTTAATATAAATATTGTTGAAAAAATCCAAAATTTCATAGATAAATTCATATATTATACACAAAATGTTTGTTTTTGAATGTAATTCTTATATAATAGTTAGTTGCACACTACGTTAAACATGCAATTCTACAAAGAAAAATTAAAAACTGTGGCAATTTTTTTCTATAGAACAAACCTTGTTTCTGTAACGAAATGTTAAAACTTACATCAAAATAAGCTTTTTCTTCAAAAGCTACATATACATTTAAATGATTTCACTTTTATTCATCATTTTATCCTTATATATATATATATATATATATATATATATATAAACATTATTTTTTTTTGAAAACACTTTTAGGAACCTGATCGAAAAACACTCTACATTTATTAATAAAATTCAATTTAATTACATTATTTTTTATTATTTTATACATTTTAAGCATTAATTTATAATTAATAATAATTGTGTTTGTAAATAAATGCTAAAATTTACATCAAAATAAGCTTTTTCTTCAAAAATTACATATATATATTTAAATAATTTCACTTTTATTCATCATTTTATCTTTATACTAATAAAAAAATATTATAAAAACATTAATTTTTTTGAAAAATCTTTTACGAACCTGATAGAATACCTTAAAACACTCTTCATTGAATTCCTATTAGTATATATATATATATATATATATATATATATATATATATATATATATATATATATATATATATATATATATATATATATATATATATATATATATATATATATATATATCTTGTTTAAATTTTCAATCCTTAATAAAATACTTTTTATTCAGTATTAATACAGTTTTTTTTTTCAAATACCGTTAATTAATTAAATGTGTCCAATAATTTCGATTTTGTCGCCAAAGTCGCCAAATCCGTCGCCATGTTGCCAAATGGTCGCCAAGTTGGTCGCAAGATTAATAAAAAGTAACAAAAATAAAAAAATAAAAAATTGTTGACCTAAGTAGGACTTGATTTAAAATTTTTTTATATATATATTACTTGTTTATTAATAAAATTCAATTTAATTACATTATTTTTTATTATTTTATACATTTAAGCATTAATTTATTATCTCTATCACAACTAAGAATAAATATGAATAAGTTTGAGTCTGTCTGTGTCTGTTGACGGTACCTAGGACAGATTTTTTGACATAAAGCTATCAAAAATGGCACGTATACATATGGTATTTGAGGTTAAAATCTATTCTTCAACTGACTTTCTTTTTAAAATTTTAATTAGTTACAAATTAAGTGAAGTTTTATCGTTTTCCTATGATAACTGCTCAGTATTATTATAGGAGAATTGTTTTTCTACATCATTTGAAAATTTTAAAAAATGTCTTCTTAACAGTAGCAATAAATTGCAAAAGTAAGTTTTTTCTGAAAAGAAAAACCAATATTTTTTTTAAAACTATTTTCGGCATGCTTAAAAAAAAGAAAGAAAAAGAGACTCCGGCATATTTTTTCAACAATAAGCTCACGCACTCATCATGATTTCATGAGATATTTAATGGTGTGATTTTATTTTTCATTGTTAAAAGCTTAGAAAGAAGAATTGCATTTGAAGAATCTATGTAGCTTACACAAGGAATAAAAATAATGAAGATAGATTTCCTTTAAGACTAGAACATAGACAAACCAGGCAATTCCTTTATTAATAATGATTTGATGCTAGACTAGTTTCCATTTGAAAGGTTCATGCACGCAACAATTAGAACATAGGTAAGAATATTAAAATAGCAAATCATTATTTTCTTCAACAACTTAAGGCTTAAGTATAGTGGACAGAATCATGGACACAAAGCTGTCCATGTTGGACATGTCTAATAGATTTAATTGAAATCAAATACAACCAGTACCCGGCTAACTAGCTGGTCGTCAAAGTCAGCTAATCATGAAAATTGTAGCATTTTTAAATTTACTAATAGATAATACTATGAATATAAAATCAATTGATTGTTTTGTAATCAAGTTTTGATAGTCTCATAATATTGTATTGCAGTGGGGAATAGACAATTATACAAAATTTCAGAATCAATATATAAGGAAATGAACTCACAAGTATAAGATTACATCTTCATAAAAATTATAGATGCGGAATTAAATGAATTGAGTAAGTAAGGTTTTCAAAAATATATTTTTATTAGTGTATTAAAAAAAGTGAATTTATTTTATTTAATTTATTGCCCATATTTAAGCATTTAATTTATAACCCATTATTAAAAGATTTATGAATCTTAAATCAAATTATTATTATGTATTGCCTCGAATTTAATCCCGGTGGCCAAAGTTAAATTTTTAGTTGGCGATTTCTCGCCAAATGCAAACCTGACAATTTTTTATTGTAATGAATAAATAATAAGAGCGGTTTGTTGCCATTTCTTTTATGCATCCAAGATGACGTATTTTTGCAGAATTTTTCGATGAATGAAGCGATTTTTTCATACTTGGCGAACAACCAGATATCCATATTAAATCTTACCTTATAAATCTTTTTTTTTCCAAATTCCTTATCAAGTGACATCAGTCTTTTGAAATCAATATTAATTAAATTTATCCATGAACTAAAAATGAAGTTCTTAAAACCTTTATTTATTTATTGCAAAGCGGAGAAGATTTGCTATGAAATCATTAGATCCCTAGCCTTCTAATATTTCTGAACTTTACAGGTCAACAATGGAAAATACATGAACATCCTCCCTATTTAGAACAGTTAGGATTTGAGTCCTTTTTTACATGTGAGAGACCGCCAGCATTCCACTGAAGCAGTCTCGAAACTTTACACATCTTGCAAAAATTCTCAGTAAAATGTCAGAGACACAAGAAAGGAGGCAAAGCCTTAGCAGATTTAGTATTAACCAGGGTGCACCGCGAGTTCTTAAAACATTAAAATAATGTATCATCAAGAAGTCAAAATTTTAATAAATCTAATTTATTAGGAATTGATTGATTGAAATTTCGGCTACAAAATTCCATCTTTATAAAAGAGAAACAAATCACATTTAAATAAAGTATGTAATAAACCATATAAAAGAGATAAAATTTATTAACTAATAATAAATACAAATCCATTGAATAATAATACCTAATACTGCAGAAACTTATGAGCTCCTTCAGCAAACCATTCTAAAAGTTCTCATTAAATCAATTCTTGCAAGTTTAAACAAATCTGAGTCACTAGTGTTTAAATCCAATACTGCACGAATTAATCAATTCTGCATAAACGAAATCTTAAAGTGCGAAATTCTCAGACTCCCCTAAGGTACGGAGCTTTAAGATGCTAATCTCGGCATAACAATCGGAATGAATTCAGCGTCAGCGAAAAGGATTTCTATGCTTGCTTAACAAATTTTAATGATTTGGCGAGAAAAAATGTGCACCTCCAAATGAAACGAGACTGTTAATTGCTGAAAGAAGTAATTGAGGCTGTGCTTTAACGGAAATAGATGCAATGTAATCAAAGGGAGGTATTTTCTAAAATAATTCTTCCTTGGTGTTTATGAAGTTTGTATTGCGAATTTCGCAAATGGTGACAGATATTTATGCCATCGATTTTTCTTGCAGTTTTTGAGAAAGTAAACATATTCATATGCGAGAAAGAATTCAGTTTCATATCAACTTCATTATTGAAAGATAAATATTATATTTTCCCATCAAAATATTTATCAAACTTGTTCGGGTTCCTTATTGTCCTTGAAATTCGAAAGAGAATTATTTTACAAGAGTGTTAATAGTTTTGCTTGATAATCACAGAGCATTTGCATTGAAGAGTGTTAAATTTCATTATTTTCTAAATCGACCATTTGCTCTCACTTCAGGAATATAATGTAACAAAAAGATAACGTTGTTAAGTTAAAGTTAAAATTGATATTTTTTTTAAAAGCACTAATTTATTACGGTAAATTATTTATTACACTTTACTTGTTTATTACACTATACTTGTTTATTACGGTAAATTATTTATTACACTTTACTTGTTTATTACACTATACTTGTTTATTACACTTTACTTGTTTATTACACTAACTTATTTATTACACTATTAATTAACATTAACTATTTATTACATCTGTTTGTAAACAAAAAGTGAACAAAAGAAACTCTTTTATCTTAAATATGATGCCGTAAAAGCATTAAAAGCCGATAGAATTACTCTCTACTGAATTACTCTATATTACATATACATTTATATACATGGTAATTATGATAAAAGTGACTTTTCCCATCCTTATATATATTTCTTTACGGTTGACGTATTTCATTAAAACTTTATGTGGATCATAAGGAAACGAAAATTACAAAGATATAATTCTTTGACATTTGTTTACAAGATGTTAAAATGTTACTGTGAATCATGTAATAGATGTTGATATGATTTTTAAAATCACTATTAACCCATTTATTATACTTTACTTATTTATTACACTATTAACATTAACTATTATTACTAAAAATTATTTCTAAACAAAAAGTAAACAAAAACAATTCTTTTATCTTAAATATCATATGGTAAAAGCATGAAAAGCTGTTAGAATTACTCTATATTGCTGTTAGAATTATTCTATATTGCATTTATATACAGGGCAATTATGATAAAAGTGACTTTTCTCATCCCTATATAGATTTCTTTATGGTTGACGTATTTCATTAAAACTTTATGTGGATCATAAGGAAACGAAAATGACAAAGATATAATTCTTTGACATTTGTTTACAAGATGTTAAAATGTTACTGTGAATCATGTAATAATACTGTAATGTATTGTGTGGTTTTACATCTGATTTCATTTTAGGATATTTTGTCTTTGAGAATACTCCTCAGGGTCTGGAAGACGTGCCATCACGGGCAGTCGTTATTGAGAACTTCTATGACAGCCTATTCTAAGTCATTCTGTTACAAGAGCTTGAATGTTTAAGAATAACTGTCTTCCAGCAAGGTAGGGCAACTGCCTGTATTGAACGACTGCTAAAGGAATTTTTCGCATCCACTCTGAAGAAGAAAACCACTTTGGAGAATTTCAAGACATTCTTGGAAGGTTTGGCTTCCTCGTTTCCCAGACTTGAATCCTTGTGTTTTTGGGGATCCCTGAAAGATCATATCTTTAAAGAAAGCACACGGATTCTGCCTTCTGCCAAAACCGAACGCAAGAATAACAGGACATGTTGCTGCATTTCCTCAAAAAGAATTCGCAATGTTGTTGAACACATAATGAACACTGATTGACTCAAATGTAAGGCGCACTGAACAAATTTTTGTATTTCGAATTTGCATTGTTTTATCCGCGGAATCTGAATTATTAATTTAAATTTCAGATTTCGTTTTTTTTTTTTCGTAGTTTAAGTAACAATTATACCAAGTATAAATAAAATGCATTAGCTAAAATGGTCTCGACATAAGTCTGAGTAAGATCACTTTAATTCTAACCATCCTATATATAGCCAGTTAGGGCTAGGGTTTATAGGGTACCAATTTTTTGAAAAATTGGTTTTCTAATTGAATATTTCCAAAAAAAACCCGGTTTTAACCGGTTTTCGATTTTTTGTTAAAAAGTAGAATAGGGAACAATATTTTATTTAATTTATATAAAATAACAAAAAAAGAAATCAATATCAAATTCAAAATAAAAAAAATTTAAAGATTACATACACATATTACTTACACAAAATAACGAAAATTCAAACAAAAACTTCATATATTATTTTCACTCATTTTAATTTCTCATAAGAAAATAGGATTTTAAAAAACATAAAATATCCTTTGAGCGGTGGCTAAGTCTTATTCTTATTTCGGGCACAGTATTGCCAGCAATTGAAAATACTCGTTCACTAGCTACTGAGCTTGTTTTGTAGTTTTCAAGGTATCAAATAACAAATCTAATATTTTTGTTCCTTTATTCGTTACCTCAAATAATGAAAATTCAACTTGCAGTGTCAACTTGCATTCAACTTGCAAGTTTTTCTTCAGGGTCTTCAAAAAATTTATGAATTGATTTTTTTCTGTGGATTCTTTTAAAAAAGCATTACTCTGATGATTAGTTTCTTCGATTTTCTCTTCATCAGAATCGGTTTCCACATAAGAACTTGAAAATATTCTAGACAATATCTTTCCAGATAACTTAATAATTTCGGTTTTTGAAGCTAAAGAAAGTACACTAGATTTCTTCGTTGAACTAGAAATGTTTCGTGGATTTTGAAAATATAGCAAAAGAGTTGCCGATTCTACTTGTCTTCATTCTTGAGTTCGTTCTTCTAAAGCATATAATAATTTCAAACTTATTTCAGTGCTTAAATTTTTTTAATTCATTTAGCAGAAATTTAAATACACCTTCACTTATTAATAAATTGGTATCTCGTCGCCCAAAGCCTTCAGTTGCTAGACAAATCGGTTCCCAGACGTTTTTCGGTCCCAAGACCGGTTTTCTTAATTTAAAGACCGGTTTTCAAATGTGGCAAATTTACTTTAAAAAACTGGTTTTTTAAAACTGGGTTTGAAAACCATCATCCCTAGTTAGAATCGCAAAGCTGCAACAATCCCTGAAATAATTTTTTTCACTTTTTAATCAAATTTGCTCACTTTCTCACTCTGGGAGATCTATGATCAATGAAGATGGGAAATCAATAAAAATACAAACATAAGACAAGAAATGAGATCGATGATCACAAGGATAGGAAAAGCAAGTCGGAGCTGTTTCGCGAGCAGCTCCGGAATGCAATCAAATCCACCGTATATTATCTAAAGGCCAAAAGCAATTCTTTTTCAATCCGAATTTAGAGACATTAGAGCTGCAGATTGGAGAGACTCAGCTTGGAGTAGGATAAAATGATATTTTTCATCCTCAAAATTCACCTATGCTTTTTATAAGGATTTTCCAGTTTTTTTTTTTTAAATAATTGCTTTGTTCATGAGTTCTGCATCTATAGCAATATATCTAGTTTATTGAGCAATCTTTTGATTTTCTCCCCTTAGAGGTATTTCTTTGTTAATAAAGTCATGGGAGTCATTTTCTAAAATATTATTCAAAAGAAATATTTTTATAAAGGATCAAATATTATTGATCATTATATGTAAAGGATGACCATTGTAAATCATTCATTGCACATCATTTTCATATTCATTTTTTGAAAGCATTATAATGCGAAAACGAAGATGAAATTTGTTTCTGGAAGAAAGTTTTATTATTCTTACCTGTTGAATTATCGTTGTGACTTTCGCGTCATTTCCTATTGATACAATTTTAACTAAACTTCACTGAATATTCAAGATTTAATCAAGAAACCCTGATCTTTCCTTTCAGAGGGGAGATGACAAGTCAACTCAACACAGAACTCTTAACATAGTCAAGTCAAACTCAAAGCAAAAAAGAATAAAGGTAGCATAGAGGCACATACACCCACACACATACATATATAATACATACATACATACATATATGTAATGTTAGTTTTGGTTGAAGCAGAGTGCAGGTTGAAGACATAGACGAGCCATTGTATTTTTAATTCTCTTTAATATCCATCTCGTGAAAGCAATTTATTTACAAGCAGACGCAGTGCGGCATAAAAGCAGAAGTAAGGAAGAAGGACAAAAGGAACGAAACAAATGATCTCTAATATAACATGGGATTTCCGGCCACGCGCCAATTCAATACACGTGGTGACCTTTGATACCTTGTCAAGGGCACCGAAGGGGCCACTTTCATTTAATACGTAGTACTGATGGCGCATTAGTTTTACAAAGGGATTAATTAAACCGACCGTGGAAGTTACTATGGGCTAAATTAAGATAAAATCTTGGAAATTAATTAAATTTAAATTAGAATTTACATATATATATATATATATATATATTACGGTACATATAATAAATTGGTAAACATAACTACGAATAAGGATTATTCCAAATTGTCATTAATTAAATGGCCATGGATTAATCCCATTTACTATAACGTATATACATTTTTCAACATAAAGCATAATATGAATGCAGAAAACTAATATACAGTGAATAAAACAGTAACAAAATAAAAAAAAAATAGCGTACATAAATATAAGCGAAATTAAAAGTAAATACAAAAATACAAAATAAATAAAGTAGACAGTAACAAATAAGGAATAAATAAAGTAAATGCATAAAGAACACAAAAAAAATACAAATGTGCATGTTACAGAAGTGATAAATAATTTCTAACTATTGGTATTTAATAAGTTCGAAATTCAACTAACTTCACGTGTTTTGAAATAAAATATGTCATATGGATAAAGACAGCTTTTTATAGATTGAATCTCTTGAGAAATACTCTCTGCTGAATCGGTAATTTTTAAGCTGACGAATCTCCACCGAAAAATTGAAGGAAGGAATTTTCTTTTTTGTATTTAATTTTGTAGTTGATTTTCATTATACTATTGTTTACAGTACCTTTTGCTTTTTTAAAAAATTTTTGCTTTAACATTCAGAGTTATGATAAAATTTATTGATTCCCATTACTGTATTAATAAAAGTGTTTTAAGATATATTTTGTGTTTTTCTTATCATTTAGTTTTAAATTTTAAATGCATTTGGTAATTCTTTATTATCAATATAATAAATTCCCTATTTAATTTCCTCAAAATTCATTTCTCTATGGATTGGAAAAAAGTTTACTTTCAGTTTCACAAATCTTTTCAATTAATAATAATTTTTTTAGGAAAACAAGGTAGGATTTTTCAACAGACTAATCTCTAAAATGTTATGAACGTCGCTGATTTTTCTCAACCTATCATTATTTATTCACATATTTTCTACATAAACAAAAACAGAATTTTAAAATAAGAAAAAAAAAATAATAGAATTTTATTCGTTCTAACTTTATAAAAAGAATTTTCATTCATATTAGTGTTTTTATTAGCATCATGCTTTCCTCATCATCATCATCAATTTTACACATCTTAACTTTAAAAAAGAATTTTCATTCATTTTAGTTTTTTTCATCAGGAAAAAAATTGTTTTCTTGCAATTGTTGGCAGACTCTTTTAAAACATCATTTAAAAAAACTGAATATATCTGGAAATAACTAGAATGATTTAGACATAAGACATATAGGTCTATTTAATAATTAAGCTGAAAAGTTCAAGAGTGATTGTTGTAAAAAAACATTCTTTTTTGTTATAATGCTATACTTGGTTGTAAAGAGATTAAAAGATATGTCATCACTAAAAAAATTATATCATTCAAAAAAAGAAATATTAATTTTAAATACGAATATTTGACATGAACTGAAAGCAAAAAAAAGAAACGACTTTAAACAGACATATCTTAAATTGTCAGGAACAGATTTAGAATTTTTAAAAGGAATACACTATTATGTCATTCAAAGGTACTCAGTAATTTGAAAGAAATTCTTGAATGAATTCTTGTGAATTAATTTTTTGTTCCTTCTTGGAATTTTAGTTTGGATAAAAACAAATATCTGATTTTAATTGTTTAACAGTTATTTAAAGGAACATGTAAAGTTAAAGACAAATTTCATTTTTATCAAATTAAATTCTATGCCAAAATATACCAATTTCATAATATATTTCAAAATAGGAAACATTAGAGCGTTAAATCTTCTATTAAATGTTTTTTTATTATCATGTGAGAGTGTGATGCTTTGATTTGGGGCTTTTGAAGCTTGTAATTGGCGATTTAACTCTCTTTAGTCATCAGTTTTTCGCTTTTAGGGTTATTAGAAAATCATAAAGAAGGTTGTCTTATTTGGCGACTTATCACCAATAAAAAGTTGCAACTTGGAGTGAATGTTCGCCATGTACCCGATTCTCCTGTCTGGACACCTCGTGAAAATTGTGTACTCTCCAAAAACTCATCCTAAAGTTTGTCATCTTGGATGGATACCAGAAATAATTACAAATGACTTTTGGAGGTTATAATAAAAAAATGTTACGATTATATTTGGTGAGAAATCGCTCCAAATACGTCAACTTTGACGACTGTGCATTAATCTTAATCCTAGTTGTAATCATTATGACTTCCCTACGGATATTGATATTAATATCTTCCAAAACAATTATCTTCTAACAAATTGTCTTTGTACTATCATAAAACTCAAAATTACCTTTTTAATGATATAAATTCATATCTGGATAATTTTCACATAATTTTAATAATATTTTTAAGTCCATTTGATGCAATATCTGAAATAACCTTTTTAAAATATCAAATCTTTTTTAATCCATCAAAATATTCACTTGCATGTTTTTACCGATCCTAAACTCAATTATAAGATTTTCACACTATACAATTTTCATAATCTTTATGCTTTTTAATCTGTAGTAAAATAAATTCATGTGTTTCAATCGGATTTCTGTCTGATTCATATCACGTGACTTAAAAAATAATGTTCTCATATGGTAACTAGAAATTTGCGATCGCAATTTCAGTTTCTTTTTTTTTCCATTTAATTAAAGTCAGTGAAGTATTAATTAGCTAATTAAAATTCTCCAATCTCTTAATTTTCTTTTTTTTTAATATGCTGTCATCGAAATTTTACATAACCTTTCCGTAAAAAAATAAGTCATTCAAGCACATTCGTATTTGCTTTGATAAGCGGCAAATTAATTTTTGTATAAGTCTCAACATTTATTTCTCAAAATTGAATAAACAGTTAAGCACTTTAGAGAATGAAATTTAAAGATTTCCGTCCATGCTTTTTAGAAAAATTATTTTTTTTAAAAACCCTAAATAAAAGCAAATGTTCGTAAAATTCGGAACAAATTTCGATATTAATATAATATTTTAAAAGGAAAACAGATAAAATTAAAACCTCTAGTACATAACATAGTAGGAATATAATATTAAAAGCATGATTCTCCTTGTGTGAGTGCATTAATCGAAGCGTTTATATAAATGATTTTTACATCTCACAATTTACAGAAAGAATTCTGGATTAAAACCCTGTTCTTTTTAATTTAAATTGAAATGAAAATATTGCTTTTTAACTAATGTTCTGTGAAAGCAATTTTTAATCAAAATTTTAAAGGCACGAAAGAACCCGAAATTAAGGTTTTATCTCTTCTACTAACAAAGATGAATACTTTTGTCTGGGTGGGTGCGTAAGTTGAATGCGCGCGCGTGTGTGTGTAGGTGGGTGGATGTAATGCGTGTGTATGTGTGTGCGTGCGAGCGTGTTTGTGTATGTGCGTATGTACATGCTTGTATATGTGTGTCTGCTTGCTTGTGTGCGTGTGTGTGCCTGCGTCCTTGAGTGGGTGTGCCTACTTGTTTGTGTGTGCGTGCGTGTTTGTGTGTCTGTGCACGCGTACGTGTTTGTATTGGCGCTCTACAATAAGATCATTTGAACTACAGTTACTAAATTTTGCACATATATACACTTTGATAAGTAGAAATGTGCGCTACGGAGCAATTTTTTTTTTTTTTGCAATTTTAATTAGTTTTAATTGAAAATCAAGTTGAATTCCGGCAATTTCTGCGGTAACACGCAAAATATTTCTGTGTAAAAATACATTTTACACCATTTAAAAATTTTGAAAATTGTCTTTTAAATAATATCAATTTTATATTCATGCAAATATTTCCCGAATTTCGACAAATTTTTAGAATCAAAATTATTTTTTTACTTAACTTCTAACGAGAAATTCAACATGTTTTCAGTACCTGTGCATACATGCTATGTGTGAGTACGCGCGCACATGTGACTGTGTAGGTGGGTAGATGTGCATGCGTGCGCATATGTGAGCGCATGTGTGTGCTTGAGTGTTAGCGTGCACGTACGTATCTGCATTGTCACCCAACAGTTTTATCAGTGTCGACAGACAAAACTGTTTAAACTACAACTATCAAATTTGACACATATATACTTTGAAGAGTACGAATGTGCACCTCGGGGCGATTTTTTTGAAATTTTAATTAGAGTATTAATTAATTAAAAATCAAGCTGAAGTACGACAATTTTCGTGGTAACATGCAAAATATTTTTGCTCAAAAATGCATTTTACACTGCTTAAAAGTTTAAAAAAGCTGTCTTTTTAAAAACATCAATTTAATAGTAATGCAAATGTTTCTCGAATTTTGACAAGTTTTTAAATTTAAAACATAATTGCTTAGCTTCACTTCTAACGAGAAGTTCAACTCGTTTTCATTGCTTCATAAAACATTTAATCGTTTGATTTTCTTTCCTTGTTTAAAACTAAAGAAGAAGAATTATGTTTAAAATCTACATGTTTCAGAAAATATTAAAAAGTGGAAATCACAATATCACTAAAATTAGAAAGTAAAGAAACTGGACATTACCGCTTTTAATAGCGTTATAATGTCATATCTCTATTAGAAAGGTTTATATGTGAGAAAATTAAAGATATCTAATACAATTAAAATAACTCAGGTTTAAGTTCTGATAATTTAACGGAATCATGGACACGAAATGGAAATTATATCTGTACGACTTGTATGAAATTAAATGTAACAAGTAACCCTGATAAACCAAAGATGGTTATCCAAAGACGACAGGTGAAACAATAAAATTAGTTTCAATGTCATTACATCAATAAAAACATAATGTAAGAAATTGTATTTAAAATAAAGTTTAAAAAATCTATTAAAATTTTTCAAAAATTATGATCGATGACGCTGGTATGTCTAAATATGTATTTTCTGAACCTTAAATTGATTTAAAAATAATTTGTCCAATAATTTTTACATCAATCATTTCAGAGTTATTGTAGAAAATGTCATGATTTTGATTAGTTAGAAATCTTATGAAACCCTTTTCTTATTGGACATTTACAACAAGTAAGTAATTAACTGCCAAATTTGGTATATATAGAAGAATATTTTGAACAATTTTTTTCATTGCGCATTTTACAGAAAAAATAGGACAATCTCAAAACATTATCATGATAAAAACAAAAAATTTAAAATCTGTGAAATTGTGATGCTTATTACACAGAAAAAGTCTGGGAAAAAAATTAGCATTTTAATCTAGGAGAAAAGAAAGTAAGTTATAAATTTCACTTGTTAAAGATTGTCTTTATACCGCGCCCATTTTCTTAGTGAAAACTACCTTCCAATTTCAGGCTACAAGTAATTCCCCATAACAGGTTTAAAAGTTCTCACTAAACTGATTCCATTAACTGTGTAAGATTTTAAATCGAGGAACCCACCCGCACAAATGACGTTAGAGGGCATACACGGCTCGGCGAATTATTAGAAAGTTGGAAATAAATAGATTTTTCTGCCAAATCTTCACTCCCAGCCTTCCAAATCTAATTACGGATGAGCAGTTTGCCGGTGCAAAAATCCGATTCATCCCTTACAAGCCTCATCATCTGCCCTGTTGCTGATGGTAACAGAGGACGAAAGTTTATTGTACGGGCAGGAAATAGCGATGGTGGCTTTGCTGCTGGTTCTGTAATGAATTCACTAGTTAATTAATTTCTCCAGTCATGCAGTTTCCTAGGGAGACAGGCATTTTTAGAGTTGAGTTAGAGTTGGTTAATGTTTCTTTTGTGTTAGTAAGCAGTTATTGATCTAGGTCTTCATTTTCCACAGGGTAATAATCTATAACGCAATGGAGTATTTTGAATGAGTTCATCCAAGATCGGTTAAGTTATTTATGAATTTACAAACTATGGTTTGAAATGAATGAAGGTGCTTTAACCTTGAGACAGAGGCAAAGAAAATTTTTCTTAGATTTGATGTAAATTTACAACGTAAGCTGGAAAATGGAAATATTAGTTAATGTATTTTCAAGAAATAATTTATGACAGTTTTATAAGTATTGAATCGATCGCACAATTATAGAGTTATTGTTTGAATACATTAAATGAATTCATTTAAGAGTATTTAATGAAATTATCAACGCGGGGACTATATAAAATACATCACATCTAAAGACTTTCACAAAACAACAGTTTTTAATCTATAAATGAATTAATCATTTCGAATTAATTTATCTAAGAAATAATCTATTTTTCATGTTATTTATGAATTTACAAATAGCAGCTTAAAAATAATGAAGTATGAAAAAAAATTTACTTTTCAACGAAAAGTAAATTTTTCTTAAATTACATACAAATTTGTAACATAAATTAGTAAATGAAAGGAAAAATGTTTATATAGTTTTAAGGAATAATTTATACAACTCCATTTATACATTACTTTTATAAAATCAACTAACTTTAATCAATTATAATTACTGAATCGTTCATACACTTATCATGACTGAATTTAATTAGTTTAAAGTGCATTTTAATTTATTCATGAATGTAGTATTATATAAATTAGATTCTTTTTAACGAAATGGCAAACATTTTGATAAAATTACGTTTCATACAATAGTGCACTTACTTAAGCTATACATGCATATGTGTGTTATCGTTAAAGTAAAATTCGTTATTTCATAAAACAATTGATTGAAGCATAAAATAAAATAATACGCTTTTATAAATAATAAAATGCATTTTAAATGCAACAATGAATATGAATAATATGGAATAAAGTCTTTATAAAAGTTTTGAAATAAACGATCAAACTAGTTCCTTTTATAAAATCAACCAACTTTAATCAATTATTTCACAAAATTTAATTAATTTTAAACCTGCCAAATAATGAATATAAAATAAGGTAGCAAGGTAGTTTCTTATTTTGAATTATTTAAATTTAATTATGCTTCTTAAGTTAAAGTAAAAAATGTTTACATTTTAATTCATTCGATAAATAAATTCATTAAATAAATTTATTCATTAGATAAATTTATTCATTAGATAAATTTATTCATTAAATAAAGCATGCAAAAAAAAAAATGAATATTTCATAGGTATATCCGATTTGAAAAATAACAACTTTCTAGCTTGTCCATAAACATAATCTCAGTTTTGTTAAACAATAAACTCTGTATTTTTAGTTAATTAATAAATTAACTTATTCGAATGTCGAAACCTTGTATCTTTAGTTAACCCTTTCAAAGGCCATTTTTTTCTACTCATATTATGTTAAAATATTTTTAGGCTTGAAATTAGAATAAGAAAGGGGATTCATTTAGCTCATTAGATCAATTTAATTTGATTAATTAATTAATTTGGTTAATTAATAATTAAGTAACAAATCAAGACACATTATTTTGATTGAGATAAAGAACTGAAGCCTCTAAATTTCTGTCTTTTTAAAAAAATTTGTCAGAACTTATGTCAACCTACAAAATTTCATGCAAAGATTGATAAATTTGGTGGGAAGCCTACTTCTCACGGCCCCAGAAAGGGTTAAATAATAGATCAAGATAATCATAAGTAAAATCAATAACTTTTTAATGTTTAATAGATTTTATTTTATATTTTATGAAAAGTTAGGTTGTTTATTAAATAAATTATGGGATGTAAGAGCTTTTCAAATTTTTTTATTTTATTTATTTTAAAGCGAGATAATTACATTAGAAATAAAATATGTTCAAAGATATAATACTTTTATTAACCTTAAAAACTCCTGAAACATTTTATGTTACATGGAGTAGTATAGTATTTAGAGCAAACGAACTAAATCCTATATTATTTAGTTCCTACAGAAAGACAGACGAACATTTATGCCTTTTCCGATGCCGATATGAATCATTGTTAGTAGATGTAAATAAGTGTGGTAAGAACTTCTTGAAATTTTTATTCAGTAGAAAATGTGCAAATTAAGGTAATCGAATCCTCTTAAGAGTCTATAAAATAGTTAAGGTCATTTAATGAGTCATTGAAGAAAAGTACATTAGCTTAGAAAAAATGACATTGGTAACTTATCATTCATTGCGAATAATGAGAAAGCTATTTTTTCATTTGGAATAAATGCTTCAGATGTTGAAAAAAATAAGTTTACAGAAGAACATAAAGAACTGTGCTTAATTAATGACTGATCATAGAATATTTCGATTAAAGAACTTCGTTTCAGAACAGTTTATGTTCCTAATAAATCACTCGTTGATTAAATTAAAAGACATTCCGGTTTCTACCACAATTTTTTATTTTTTTATTTTGATGTCGGAAGTAGAAAAATTTTAAAAAATCAACTGTTTTAATTTCAGAGATAATACAAAACAAAAGCGTGATAAATGATAATCTTTTAAAACGGGCTCATGGATAAATATGGATACACCAAACTGCTTCTAATTTCCTTGAAAATATTCAAAATGCTTGCAAAATGAAACACCTTTTTTTTCTTCTTTCTTTCAATTCCTACTATTAGTTCACACTCTTCCTATATCTTTATATATCTTGTTCAAATTTTCAATCGTTAACAAAATACTCTTTATTCATCCACTCAAGTTCAAATACATTTGTTTAAACTTGTAGTGAATCACACTTGATGTTAATACAGTTTTTTTTTCAAATGTTAATTCATTAATTAAATTTGTCCAGCAATTTCTATTTAGTCGCCAAAGTCACCAAATCTGTCACCATGTCGCCAAATAATCGCTAAGTTTGTCGCCAAGCACTGTGATTGCAAGGAAATTCGCTTTCTATTTCGCCACTTAATTTTATAGTTCTGTCATCTGTATATACATATTTATATTAATTGTAAATATTTAATAAAAAATAACTAATTTTTTTTTTGTTGACCTAAGTAGGAATTGACTTAATTTCTTTTATATATATATATATTACTTGTTTCTTTTAAAATTAATACGGACAAATATTCTTTTCCTTCACCCCAAATACAATCTGGGTCTGGTATAATTATCTTACTCAAATATATAAATGCATAAAGTTTTCTTTTTATGAAGAATGAATGGTTGCAGTCTCCCCGAAACTTTCTCGCATACCTTCCAATAAAGATCTTATCATTTTTCATCCGCATAAAATTACGGATCTTAGAAAAGACCGCGCATGGTATGTTGGAAAAAGCAAATAACCAAATTATAGATATGTGGAGTAAATTTGACATTTATTCTGAATTTACTGAGAAAATATATATTTTTTCACCTTTTTGCCAACCAATTGACATTAATATTTAACACAAAACCATTGCTGTAGCCACAAAATAAGATAGCGAATCTCTTTGACCTAAGTCACTACGTTTACCAGTCACTGTATTTTTATGCATACGTGAGTACAGATTGACAGACAATCTACTATTTAACGAATTTTATTCATTGTTTGACAAATGGCTACATTTTAAATTTAGATTTAAATTTGTGTACCCAATTCTATCCCCTCAACACATTATGTTTTCAAGTTATCTAGTTCAATTTTATTCAAATAGTCAGACAGATTTCCTGCGGAAGGATTTCGTTAAAAATTTGAAAGAAATATACAAAATGGACAGTAATTCCATATGCCAAATTTTAGCAATCTAGCTCAAAGCGTTTTTGAGTTTTCTTGTTCGCAGACAGACAGTCATAATGCCAAAAATACGTTTTTTGGAGTCGGGATATCCTAAAATGTGAGGATTCGGCAAAATCAGAAGTACGCATTTTTTTACGATTATAATAATTTCTCTATACTTCAGATACAAGAAAGTAAAAATAAATACATATATCTGATGGCTGTTTAATGAAACCAGAATAAATTCCAGCGTCCCTACGCAGCTGGCAAAAGGAAGTTTCATTCAGCATTAAAACGCCAAAACTACACTATTACAATCTGAAAGATTAAAGATCAATAGCTATTATTGCAATAAGTTTGCAGTAACTGTCACGATCATTTCTAAAACAGTTTATGCATAATTAAGGATTACTAAATGGTTTCTAAATTACTGAAAATGTTCAAACAGCTTACTAAACAAAATTATCATTTTTTTTTTCTTTTTAAAATACCATCTAATGTTCTCTTTTTAACAGCACAGATACGAACTTGGTATAATTATTTTTAATCCGACAAATAACAGCTTGAAGTTCTTTTTTTTTATGATGAAAAATAAATACTGATGAATGTAAAGTTGGCTGGTTAACAGAACCAAATAAAAACCAGCGTTCCTACACAACTGGGAAACAGGAAATTTCAGTCAGTGTAAAGACCCAAACCTGGTCATTTAACCATCGGTTCGTGTGCTCTTTTTTTTTTCAGCGGCAAAGAACATTTCCCTCATAATTATCAAAGGTATACCGTCGCTTCAGTTATAATGACATCAGCCTTTAATTATAAGGGGCATACCAGATATCCGTAATTGAGCGAAAGCAACTTGCAGTAAAGGATGACATAATTACGGATTTTACGTCATTTTTCTTCTTTTAGAAGATCGCCCTTTTCTGAATTTGTTTCTACGCGACGGATTTTTTTTTTTTTCGGCTTGCCTTTTCTAGCTTGACGAGAGAAAGGGTATGAATAACATTTTGATCCTATTATGTATTCAAGTGTTTTTGTGTGCTTGCCCTAATTCGCTCGAAATGGCTTAACGTCTTTTTTACATGTCGTTTAATAAAACAGAATTTATTTTAGATTCCATTTTTGATTTTGAGACTGGGTCATTCTATAAACTGACTAGTCATCGTTGACAATCAGATGGCTTTCCGGAAATGAGGATTATATTTAAATTTAGTTAAATCACTAAGACGAAATTCCTTGTTTATGATTCCGCCAATATTTGGGACATTGAAGCTACAATATTTAATAGTGTTACGAATCTGTAATTTTTCTTCTCGGCATTATAAGTTCCATCGTAGGAAAGACCGTTTTACGATCAGCTCTACTGGATGCTGTTCGGATGCCGAATCAATGACTTCTGAGCTTGGCGACAAAGTTGGCTATTTGGCGACAAATTTAGCGACTTTAACGACAACATGGGTGATACTAGAATCTTTAAGAATTTTGGCGACAGAGAGAATAGGAGCTGAGATATGCTTGATTGTTCGAGAACCTTATCTGCCCTGCTCCGGAAACTATAAAAGGCCTGCTGTCGTCTAGTCGTACAAAAGGCTTGCAGTCGTCAAGTACTCCAGAAACTATCAAATCCGAAGACAGTCGTCTAGTAGTATAGAGTCGCATTGGGTGTTAACGGGGAATTAGTTGGATCAGTCCAGCGAAGCCCAGGAGTTGAGTGGAAATCAAGCGACTGGTGAATTGAATCGGCAGTTGGAGACAGTGGAGAATTGCAGACGCTTAGAAAGAGCGTACAGACTAGTTACATAGATTCCCTCCATCTGCTGAGTTCTGTCTGACCCTTTGAGTGCTGTGGTTGTTGTTAGCTACCGGTTACTACTTGTGGGCTGCTGTTTGTCCTAAGTGTGCCGTGTTTTGCATGTGTACATCATGTGCATTTATCGTCTGTGCATTCATGTCTTCTTGTTAATAAACATTTGCTGTTGAGGACTGTTAACTGTGTTACACAATACAGTAACGTCAAGCGAAACCGTTGACTTTACAGACTTAGTGGAAGAAGTTCCACTCAACAGTCTTACATATGTTCTGCCCGTTTCATATATGAAGTTTCTTAAAGGAGACCAGTTACATTATATCAGAGCGCTTTTAAAAGCATAGTTATTCGGTTCATTTCTCATCTAGCTTTACAGATATTGCAAATTCTTCTTTTTATTCGTCTTGTAAACTTCACAAGACAAATAAAAAAATAAAGAGAGAAAAAAATAAAGAAGGATTTTTAAACAAAATCCTTCTTTATTAGGTTTCATAATGGAAGAAAATTCTGCTAATAAATATTTCATGAAACAATGAAAGGAGTTTAAATTTTTGATCAATAATGCAATTTATTGTTGGATATCAGGCAAGGAAAATGCTTTTTTAAAATTGTCAAAATTTTGGAAAAATTGCATGATTATGAAATTGATATCATTAAAATGCAATTTTTAAAATTCTGAAAGGATGCAAAACCCATTTTTGTGCGTTAATAATTTCATATTTATTGCAAAAATATCTACCAAATAAATTAACCAAAATAATAAAAAATGGACAGTGAAAAAAAATAATGAATTTTAAGACAACACAAAACTCAATTGGGATTTTTGAGGAAATATTATCCGCAAAAGAATTGGTCAAAACGTCGATATTTATTTTTATTTATATTTATTTTATTTTGTGACTTTCACTTTTTTATTCGTTGCGTCAAATTTTCTAAGTCATATTTTAATATTTCAAAAGTTATTTAGATCTTTATTTGTGAAAACAAATTAAATAGTGCGTAAATGAGAAACCTAATGGATTTTTCTATCCATGTTAAGTTTTTATTCGTCATCTTAAGGTTGCTAAAAAATATTTTTCTACTGAAGACAGAATTTTAAGTTTTTTTATATTTGTTTATCATTATTTATATAATAAAAGGCTCATACAATAATCTTTAGGCAATTTAGTACTATATATATATTTATGCATGATAAAATGATTATGCTATATTTTCACTACTCTTAACAGTTGTTGTTTATAATGGCACTTGCCATGGACAAGCTCGCTGACGTAGTCAGTGATTTTAAGCCAAGGGAGCGTCTCTTGTTTTAGTAGCGCCAACTAGGGCCAAGAGTACGTCTTAGCTACTCACGCATCACATTCGCTTGCACAACCCCTTTTTACAGGGGGGCACATTCACGCCTCTCACAGATAGAATAGGAAGGACAACCACGCCCGAACCTGGACTCGAACCCAGGACGCCCAGGTCACGGGGAAGACACGCTACCCCTATGCCAGGACGCCGGCACTCTTAACAGTAAACTGTTTATTAACTTTAACATTAAAGGTTTCTTAAAATGTATACAAAATTTCGTATAATACATTTTAGTGAAAACACAAATACAGTTTGGAGTAAAAATGTTCCGATTTGAAAATATAGTAAGAAATTTTAAAAATTGGATTTTTAATATTTAAGTTTTGATTTAAAAGGTAGATCAAAATGAATTTTTTTCGTGTCAAGTTGATTTTATTTGAAAGTTTTGCTAAAATACTATCAAAATATTTGCAATACTACTTGGAATAAAAAAAATGTCTAGAAGATAACATATTCACTTAGAGCTGCAATGGTTTTATGTATCTTATTAACATAAGAAAAATGGAGTTTATTCTTTTTAACTTAGGAATATTGATAAAATTCTTCCTTCTGAAATCTTTAAAAAGATCTCGATGTTTCTAGGCATAGTCTTGCAAAATTCAAAAGCACTATAGTTTTCTTTTCAAAGCATTTCATCCCTCAAATATGTTCGGTACCCTTTTGAGAATTTTTTCGTAGAACCTCGAGGTTGCTTTTAAGGTTTGCTATCGACATTTCGATATAGAAAGTCAATATTTTTGCAGAGAAAATGCACTGCAAAAACATGTTTCCCTTAACAGCATTTCCCTTATCCTTCTGCTCTTCCAAGAAGCGAAAAAGAATGCAAAGAAATCGAAAGCAGCGTTTTCTTTCTCAAGGATGGGGATTTAAGGGTTAAACCGATAGAGGGCGCTAGAATTCTTCAAAATCTGAACGTTTAATAGTTAGGAATGTGAATGGAGTTATTTTTAGGCCTACCTATAGAAAATCGCTCTTACTAATAAAAATAGCGAAATCAAATTCCTTTTTACGTTCTGTTTCTTTTACAGTAAATTGGCGCAGTTTTGATGCTTATATGCCCATGATAACGAAACCAATTCATGTTTACTTAACATATGACGCTTTGGCTGAAATCTGTAATACATTGAGCATCCAATGCAAAGGCTCAATGCATTTTAGCTCACCTATTTTTCCTTTTGCAATAACTATTTTTTTTTATTTTCTTCTATAATATTATTAAAACTTTTTAATTTAAAATTTTAATTATGTTTCTTTTGATTTTCTTTCATTTCTTTATATTTATATATTTCGTGATATTAATATTAATAGAATTAGTGTAATTCAAAACTTCTTAACATTTAAAAAATCATATTTAGTTATTCTTTTTTAGCTGATACTATTATAGAATTAAATAGTATCGAGACTTTTCTTTAAATAAAATTTGAATAAAGAATTTTTTTGATAGTCAAATATATAAAAAAGGATCGTCTTAACCTACTTTGCTAAATTCCCATTTTGAAACAACACAAGAGCTGTTGTGGGAAGAATATCATAATTTTGATTCATGATCAGATGATGAGAACGATATCTGTGGCAGTATCTTCTCTATAACCAACTGCTTCCTACCAGCTAGAGAATGGTTGCCCACGAAGTCAAATTTAACATGCACCACACCACATAAATGAAAGAACTTCAGTGGAATACAGTTTCGAACCTTCCAATGGTGAAATCTAACCATTAGATCACTACCACCAGAAAATCTCAGAATTAATGCAAAATTATTTGCTAACATGAATTATGATCTAATATAATATATAAAGAGTACAAGAGTACTTGGTACTTACTTATTGTTTTTTTATCTTGAATAGAATTATTGACAGTGTATGCAGTATAATACTTTTTAAACTTTTATTGGTACTGTTATGATATTAACAGTTTGAATTTGACGTACGATGCTGAAAAATTGATTTATTCTGAAGACAAAATATGAAAGACATTATATAACTACAAGTTTTTGTTCCTTAATCTATGATTTAAAAACAAACAAACAATATAATTTTAAAAGTCTACTGCGAAATGCATACATGAGACTTGGATTAATAATGCCAATGCAAGACGCATTCCGAAAATTACTAAATGGAATGTGAAACCAACAGATTCTGTAAGAATAAAATTTTGATAATTCGAATCGTCGAATGTAATTTTATGAAAGGTGTAGTCATTATTAAAGTATCCCTTTCATACTTATGAATATATTCTGCATCAGTTTTTGGATGTTGGATCATAACAAACACCTCTTTCATCGGTACTGTTTAGAATGAATCAGGAATTTTCCCAGATGAGAAATTTTAAATGTTCTCTTTCTTTTGTTCAAATCTGAACAAATTGTTTCATAAGGCCTAATTTTATATGAAGCATTGAAAATAAAACATTTTATCGATTAACCAAGCTTTTCCTTTGAATGTTTTTCATTACAGGTATCAGTGTTTTCCTTTTTCTTTTTTGTAATATTCTTTTTTATCGAGGATATCTCATTCGAAAATACAAAAATTTTGTGTAACTCTTCCTGGCATCTATTATAATATCACCATCAAATTATTACAAGCTGCGCGATTTCATTCTGAATGCGAAATTTCAAAAATGTCAATGAATATCAACTCGATTTTTTCAAGTATTTTAATACACCAAGAAAAACATTGATAGGAGGGTGAAAAAAAAGGTAATTGTTGGTACTTTTGGCACTTTTCATAAACAGCGATTTCAATGACGAAGTCAGTGATTTTAAGCCGAATTTTAGCATCTCTTCTTTCAGTAGCGCCATCCAGGGCCAAGAGTACATCTTAGCTACTCTTGCGTGATGGGCGTTTTCATGGGCGGACTTCATTCATACATTTCATTCCCTCAACGGAATTTAGATCTAAATCAGAGAACAATAACCTCTGATCCAGTACCCTAGTGGTATTGTCTTGGAGTACTTTGTGGCTACGACAGATGTATATGTGCACCAGTCACCATGTACACGGAGAGTTTTTGCCCGGTGGGGTTGAAACTCACAACTCAAGGGATGCGAATCCAACGCCCCACCAACCAGCCTCAGAAAGGCAGGAGGAAGTAGAAATAATCAATAAAAGATTAAAGGAAACAGATTTAAAGGGAAAAGCATTTGATCCTTATTTTAATACACTGTTTATCAATTTATATGAAAATTCAATTTAAATAATAGTTTATTCTTTCTAGGATAGGGCTATATATAATAATTTTTTATATAAAATGTTTTAAAATGTCTAATATTTCAGATAAATTGTATTATGTCTTTCTGTTTGCTTATATACAAATTTCATAGAATTAAGATCAATAATTTATGATAAAATTCAACTTGACGAAATTTTGCATGAAAAACCTTATTGTGAAAATTAGGTTTTCAAACATTTTTTTCTGCGCATATGGATCACAAAACAGTGCAATAATTTAAAAAACATAAAAAATGTACTCCATTATATGTACTGTAAATACACACACACAAAAATAATCCGAAATTACGTTTCATTTTGAAATTTATTTTTGAGATCTCAACTTCGAATGGTCGTTAAATCCAGAAGAAGATGTATATATTTCCAATAAAATCCTAGCACGAAGCAGTTCCATTAAACAACTTAATGAATGCCGCACATATATTTGCTGATACCTTTAACAAATAAATATGCCAATGCACACCCTCGATCAATATTGCTTTCCCACTGACCTTCATGCAATGTCAATGCTAAAGTAGCCCTAATCACCCGGCGCTTTTAAAAGAAAATCTTGATAAAAACATTCTGTGTTTATTCACGATATCCTTGTTTGAGTGACATGACGTGAACTGGGATACTGTCCATAAATTTCTTTCCGTAACGATCCATCATTGCGAACGTCGCGTGTTTCCTGTCTGTACATTTAAGAATATCAAGCACTGTGATGTAATGGAATTACATTTTTTTCAGTATTTTTTTTTTCTATTTAATGAATGTAACACAGAAATTATCTTTTTTTTATCCCTTTTCATTCTTCGAAAAGTAATTTATTCCGTGGAATCTATCATTCATTGTGATCTACATGCGATACATTAAACAAAATAAATCGGCTCTGTGTTTATCAAATTTAAATTAAAAAAAGCACATAGATTGTACATAAATATCTCAAGAGGTGATGGGATGTTTAAATTATTTTTAATTTCAGAAAAAAAAAATGTTATAATCGTTGAAAAATTCGAACTTCATATTAAGACGAAAACTTATATTTCAGACATCCTAGAGTGAGAAAATCAGATTTTTGGAATTATATCTGTTTGTCTTTGAACACGAAAGTTCAAAAATGTTTAGAGTTAAACGGATGAAATTTGCTATGGTTTATTTCACCAAATTTGTAAGGGTTTTTTTTTTTTGTTGTTTTTCTTGTACCGAGTTTTGAGAAAATATAGTAATCATCAAAATATTCGAATTCGAGATTTTGACGAATCTCCACATTTTATACTTCTCTGAATTCGTAAAACACATTTTTGTTAAATGTCCGCCTATCTTTTTCTGTAGCAAGGATAATCTCAAATACGCTTTCAACTAGACGGTTGCAATTTTCTCCAAATTTCCAAATGTGCAGTCTTTCTCCAAATGTGCAAATTTCTATCAAATTTTGAGTAAAATCTGCACCGAGGAAGTTCATCTGTACTTCTGTTCGAATATAACACAAGAATTACACGATGAAGATAGATAAAATTATTCACCCTATAAAATTATAACTAGATAGATAAAATTATTCACGCAGATTAAACATCTGTAATGTAACCTGTCAA
Source organism: Argiope bruennichi (assembly GCF_947563725.1). Lineage (NCBI taxonomy): Eukaryota > Metazoa > Arthropoda > Arachnida > Araneae > Araneidae > Argiope > Argiope bruennichi. The sequence goes on along the minus strand of NC_079154.1, from coordinate 17,587,329 downwards.
ATTTTGAGCTAAATCCAACAAAGAGTTACCAACTGTTGCTCTGTACTTCTAAAAACTTGTAAATGTGATATTTCAAAAACGCAATGACTTAAATTTATCAAATTTGATATGGAATTTTCTGACTACAAGTGCCATTTAGTGTCAAATTTTTGTTTCAAATGGTTAAAAAATAAGTCTAAAACACAAATTCGATTTTTACATACTATTAATGCATGCCAGAGATTAATCGCCAAATAGCTCGCCAAGGATTATAAGATAGTTTCATTAAAAAAGCTAAATACTCCCCAGAAGTTAATACTTCTAACTTTCTTTTTTGAAAACCGAGCTTCTGAATTGAGGACAATACATAGAACATTTATATGCGATTAATTATAATACTGCCTCTTTCATCTGTGTAACGCATTTCTTCAGCAGCTAAAGAATAAAATAATAATAATAATTTAACATTTCTATGATGTCAATATGTTTCTTAAAATTAATAATTGCATCATCCAAGACCTAGAGAAAGTTTAGAAATTAAATATATGAAAATGTAGCAAAATATATAATGCAATGATCAGTATTTGATAGTTTTTTAATTTAATTTATATAAATTTTTTGTAGACTAAAAGCAGAACCCATGAATTAAAGCAGGTTTACCTTTTCTCACAAAGGTCATTCGAATACAGAAAATACCGTCGTATAAAAAGTTCTTAAAAACATTTAATTAATCGTATGAATAAGAAAAAAAGTACGGCTGAATGCAGCAATCAGTTGCTAATAAAGAACTTTTATAAGTTTTTTTTTTCCAAGTAAAGGTCAAAGGTTTATTCAAAAGAATTTTTTCGAAAAAATAACAGTTTGAATCTTGATTTAATGAAAAAAAATTTCTCCAGAATCAGTGAATTTAAATTCTGTACTTTCAATGCTAAAGTGTGTTTTGATAATATTTAGAATGAAGAAAGAAAAATGGGTGTGTAATTTAGTACATTTATTTTCAGAAATGAAATGTATTACAAACAGAAAATTGTTTAACCAAAATCTCCCATTAATTTTTAATTCGTCTCCAAAAATTTGATAAATTCGAAAAAACCCTCTTCATTTCCTCATTTACATCTTCAAATTTTATTACATACTTCCGCAATACGACTCTCTTTACATTTAGCTTCATTGTACAGTAAAGAAAATTAAGACTGTATTTTGGAACTTTTTCCACTGAAGAGGCGGTTTTAAAATTGATACAAAATTCTATTTTAGGCAAAACGACAACAGGCCAAATTTTATTTCCGCAATTTGTTGCGTTTATTAATCACCTCTAGCACTTACTCTCGAAATTTGTAGAAAGGCATAAATTTAAGATAGTTTTTTTAACGAAATATAATTTCTAGCATCTTATTCTTCGAAGTTTTTGTAAAGTAAAAAAATGTAATGCAATTTTTTGTAAATCAATTCAATTTGTAATCAAATATAAATTATTATCTGACAAATGTAATTGTTTCCTTATCTGCTGTAAAAACTTATACATTACTTTTAATTTTTAAAAAAAACAACTTTAAGCCATAAATAGTAAATGAACAACTGTTTTTAAATAACAAATTATTTTTAACTATCAGCATAATTTGAACATTTATTTTACCGTTTTCTTAAACAGTACGGGTCGTTTTGAGCTTAACTTCGTCATGTAATCAAGAGAATCTCTTTCCTCCCCCCTTCTGTGAGAACCTAATTTAATATAGATTTACAATTGAAATTTTTCAGGCTAAATACTAAAACTCAGCTGAGTTAGCAAGTTGCCATTTCAATTTATTGAATACCCATATGAACAACCAAACAGAGAATCTATTCTTTGGAAGATTTAGTAAGAAATTTGACTCAGGTCTATAATTTTGGATTAATTAAACCTGTTACCTTATTGTGATTTTTCAGTTATCATCGTCTCAGGTAGAATACTCCAAAATTGGATTCAGATCCACCAATGTAGTTTCAAAATCTTGTATCAAATTTCATTTTTTTTGTTGTGTTTTTGGTTTATTACCTTCATATACAAAGGAACAGGTAATCTAAATGATGGTCTACTCATTCTCAGATTTACTTATTACTGTTATTACCTGCTAAATTGTACCCCTTTGGCTAATTGAGCTTTTGTGTTACTACGTGAACGAACAAACAAAAATCTAAACTCTCCTCCAGATCTTGCATTGTAGTTTTAACATCTGACAATAAATTTCATTTATCTGGCTTATTATATTTTTGATTTATTGTGTTCATATAAACACGAGCAGACAAACTGACAGTCACATCCACGGATTTATCCCAAACTTAGACTCAAATCTGTAATTTTAATGATAAGAATAGATTCTAAATTTTATACATTTAGCTAATTTGCGTTTTTTAAATTATTCTTATACAGACAGGTATGAATACATTGACAAATAGGCAATCCACCCTTTGATGGGACTATTTCAAAAGTTAATGCAAATCACAAGTTCTTGTAAAAGTTCAGACCGTCCATTATTCTCTTTCAAGACATGCAGGTTTGGAACGCCATACCAGCGTACTCAACGGATTTCAGGTAGCCCCTCAGCCAAAAGTCACATGGGAAACGGAGTCTCCATTCCATCTGAAAATATTGACTGATAACTCTCTCAGTACCGAAATGCCGTAGTAAAAGGATCTGTACTGAACGATGAGTATATAGACGTGCTCTATTTTGCATAAAAAGTATTGAGTCAAAGCATTGTCTTTGCTGCAATTGCGGACTAACAAAAGTTTACAACATTGTCTTTGCTGCAATTGCGGACTAACAAAAGTTTACAACATTGTCTTTGCTGCAATTGCGGACTAACAAAAGTTTACAACATTGTCTTTGCTGCAATTGCGGACTAACAAAAGTTTACAACATTGTCTTTGCTGCAATTGCGGACTAACAAAAGTTTACAACATTGTCTTTGCTGCAATTGCGGACTAACAAAAGTTTACAACATTGTCTTTGCTGCAATTGCGGACTAACAAAAGTTTACAACATTGTCTTTGCTGCAATTGCGGACTAACAAAAGTTTACAACATTGTCTTTGCTGCAATTGCGGACTAACAAAAGTTTACAACATTGTCTTTGCTGCAATTGCGGACTAACAAAAGTTTACAACATTGGCTTTGCTGCAATTGCGGACTAACAAAAGTTTACAACATTGTCTTTGCTGCAATTGCGGACTAACAAAAGTTTACAACATTGTCTTTGCTGCAATTGCGAACTAACAAAAGTTTACAACATTGTCTTTGCTGCAATTGCGGACTAACAAAAGTTTACAACATTGTCTTTGCTGCAATTGCGGACTAACAAAAGTTTACAACATTGTCTTTGCTGCAATTGCGGACTAACAAAAGTTTACAACATTGTCTTTGCTGCAATTGCGGACTAACAAAAGTTTACAACATTGGCTTTGCTGCAATTGCGGACTAACAAAAGTTTACAACATTGGCTTTGCTGCAATTGCGGACTAACAAAAGTTTACAACTTGTCTTTGCTGCAATTGCGGACTAACAAAAGTTTACAACATTGGCTTTGCTGCAATTGCGGACTAACAAAAGTTTACAACATTGGCTTTGCTGCAATTGCGGACTAACAAAAGTTTACAACATTGTCTTTGCTGCAATTACTGACTAACAAAAGTTTACAACATTTGCCCATATTTTCAGTCATTAATAGTGCAGGTAATAGAATCTGTTTGAGTGAGATTCTCAAAAAAGTGCGGTTCATAATCCATCTCGATATGCAAATTTCCTTGTTTGTAAGTAACAGCAGCGCCAATATTTCCCTATTGCCAACTTTTGATACTAATTTTTTTTCGGACATTTGGGAATTCTGACTGCGTATCTTAAATACAGTTTTGATACCAAAATTGAGCTTTTCGGATTCAGAAAGGTTAAACCTGTGAGATACATAAAAAGCAAGAGATCTAAATCTTTGATGAGTACAATACTTTTTCTTTATATTCTTATTATATAAGAAAGTAAAAATTTTAATTAATAAATATATCATATTAATGCGCTAGAAACTTCCCAACAAAACGAGGCACAAATTAATTTTGTGGAATCTCACGAAGGATAAACAAACGATTAATGCAATTAAAAAATTTAATTAGTAGTAAAGTCATCAAAATCGGAGCCTTAAATTTTTCAGATTTAGAAAGGTTAAATCTCTAAAATACATAAAAAAAAACAAGAGACCTAAATGTTTGAACATTACAATACTGTGCCTTTGTATTATTTCTATACGAGAAAGTAAATATTTCAATTAATAAAAGTGGTTCACTAATATACTAGAAACTTCCCAACAAAATGAGGTACCAATTAATTTTATGCAATCTCACTGAGGTTAAACAAACGGGTTATGCAACTAAGAAATTTAATTAATAGTAAAGTTTTCAAAATCGGGGCCATTGTAACGAAGTATCAACCAAATGCAACGTTTAATGAATCGAGCAAATGACACAGCACAAAACTTAAATCTTTTACAATTACTAAAGATCAAAGTTCGTGAATTCATTCAAGGAGTTACATTGGAAAATGCATTGTTTCCCGTGGAACTTTTGCGGCTAACTAGTCAGTAAAACACGCAAACCCACTCGCATTAGATTTACTCTGTGTTTGTCGTACAATCTGTAGATGCCAGCTCAAAATAGCTTGTGACTTATGCGCTGAAATCACGCACGTTTCACGCACGCATCCGGTTTTATAATGCAAAGGAACGTTAAATCAACCCCATAGCGCTATTCATTTGTTCCGGAATCCAGTAGTTGTTAATTTCATCTGTGGAGTTATGTAAAATGAGCTGGGTTTCGGAATATAACGCTTTGTTATTTTGATGTATAATCCTTAATACATCAAAATAACAAAGCGTTATTTTATAATCCTTATGTATAATCCTTAATACATCAAAATTATTCAGAATAGTTATTTGAATATAGGTATTCACTATTTTCCTCTAATCAGAATAACACCTTATATATTTGTCTAATTTAAGTCACCTTTTCTTGGGCATATTGTTTAAGATCACGATATTGAATGTACGTTATACAAAACTTAAAATGTTACGTTTTAAAAAATCTTAAATGTAATACTATATCGTAATGAAATAGTTTTAATCATTTCAAAAAAATTTTAATGGAATTTTGTTAAACTTACTCAGAAAAGATTTGACATGTCAATACTTTAAACCATTTAAAAAAGTCACGAATGAGAAATTCGAAAAATTATTTCTGTAAAAATTTTGTATTATAGTAATATTTTTAAAATTCCCTTTGAAAGAATCATATATATATATATATATATATATATATATATATATATATATATATATATATATACTTTCAAATCAATTTGCACATCTCATCTATTTTTTTGTTAACAGGTGCCATTATAATTGCTGAATTATTTAATTCTTAAAAATAGTTTAATCATTATTAATATTTTATTCTGGCCGGCTTTGGTGAACAGCTGGTGATGTTGGCTGTCATTAATTTCAGTTAAATTCATTTAGATTCAAATTCACATCCCTGATACTACCAGAGATTGTGTTGCTTTAATTTTCTCATATGTGCTCCCCTTATTATGAACATGAGAATTCCTATGACTGCATGGTACTATTAAGAAAGTAAATCCAGTTCATCTACTTAATTTCAAGGTAAGACATATGACTGACTGTCCGACCCACCCGAAAGCACACGGATAAAGAATACTGAATAACCGGACCGACGCAACAGCAACACTGGCGGGAACTGTGGTTGAGTCCTAAGGGCCATCAGCGGCCACGGTACAACCCTTCCCGAAGGAAATAGTCCTGTCATCGATGCGGAACCAGATCCCCCACCTTTTTGTGTACCCTCCAGGATGGCGAGATCCAACTACCATACCGGAAGCATCTCATCCTCTTTTCGAGGTGCCTCCCGTGGGGTTTAATTTCGAGGTAATATAGACTACACATTTAAGAACATTTGTCACGTAAACTGCACAGTATTAAACAAAATCTTTCTTCAGTATTTTTTTTATAATAGAAGCAAATCACACCATCATTAGTTGATAATACAATGAAAACGGTTTGAAATCAGGACTATTATATAATCTATTGTTGAAAATAATAGATAAAAATATATATTTTTTAATTATCAAACTTCAAGAAAAATTCGAGTGACTGTTAAATCTATTGGTATTGCTAAAAAGACAAACTTGTAAATTTTGAAATGGTGCAAAATATATTTTTGTACAATACTGTTTTTGGAAGTTATCGATTAAAACTCCAAAATTAATATTAATTTTTAATTTTTCAAAATTTTAATTAAAATTTCAAAGCAATCGCTGTCACTCTCTAAGGTATATAAGTAAATATATTTTAACAGTACTTGGCTGAAAATATGGAACTTTTAGAATTTTAACTTCAATAAATTTTGCTATGAGATTTTGATAGGGATTTATATTTGTCAACTTAGGAAAAAGAATCTTAGATATTCTTAAAAGAATGTTGTAAGCATTAAGGATTTTTATCCCTTCACTCGGGGAGTGAGAAAATGCGGAAGTCATTAGTTTTCTAGATGGCATGTTAAAAATAATTAAATAAAAAAAAGTGGAAATTAGATCGGGAAATAAGAGAACATTTTAGGAGGAAGTTAATATGTCCTAAATTAAGATAAAAATTAGGAATTTAATTTGGATATAAGTTAGATTAAGAGATAACATTACAAATGTGTATTAAATTTGATAACTGTAGATCAAACCATATGGCCTGCAGAGCACCAATACACACACAAACACCTTTACTAGCATTGGTGATATAATTATTTAGGTTTTCATTTCAACTTCCCCTTTTCCTATTATAACGTTTTTTAGAGGAGAATTTTTTTGAAGAATGTTTTGCAGTTTGAATAAGGGGGGGGGGGGCTATGCTTTAGTATTTGCCCTGGACGCCATTTAATGTAGGTATATCTATGCCAGATTTCCTACTACTACTCCTTTGTATTTTTAACAGACAGTTATAATTCCTAAATAGATTGAGTACTTAATGGCCAAATCGTTGCAGATCTCCCGGTTCAGTTTTTCAACAGTTACAACATTTTTAAATCGCATACAGAAAAGTAACGTATAAACGACAGAAAATATCATATAAAGCTTGAAAAACAATTCGACAAAAAAAAGCATCAATTACGACACAAATAATAAATCATCACTGAAACTCTTTTCCTAAATACTTTACTTACGAATCCATTTCAAACTAAGGTTCGTTAATGAATGAAAATTTCAGATCCTTTTCAGAATCGATTTAGAAACTAAAAAACAAGCCGTTATCTGAGCTTTTAAATTCCATTTTTTATTTAAAATTCCATCACTCTAAAAAAAAAGTAAGGTAAAATGAACATCCATTTAACTGCATTTCATGTTTTTATATAAAGTATGATCCTTTTCGACGTCATGTATAATGTATGAGGGACAAAAGCAACAGAACTGAAATGGAACAGGTGCATATAATTGTTCTTCGAGTCATGGAGCAATGCATCTCTTCGTATCGGTAAAGTAATATAAGATCTGCGCCTTTTCCGATAGTGCCATTCCGTTGATTGTGATTACCAGAGGAGCAAATCGATGAAAACATGTTTCTGGACCGAGATCGTAATCGAATGGTTATGCCTCCGCATTAACTGCTTGTCTGCTGGTGGGAGTATACCAAGAGTTCTTCGCTTTAGGAAGATAGATTCATTTAAAAGAGCAACAGTGGATTAAAATGTGTAATTTTTTCTTCCTTATTCTTAACGATGGATTCTGAAGAATTCATATTCTTGGAAGAATGGATGCTTTATGATAATGTTGCCATTCATTTTGGGTTAATACCGATTCTGAAATCAATTGTTTCATGATGTTCTAGATAATATACTTGAACTGAATGCATTAAATGGTGAATAATGAACTTCTGTTTAACTTCGTTTTATGGTAATGTTTTCTTTTTTAACTAAAAGTTTCAAGAATGTTTTACAAAACCATGCGAGTAAAAGATACAGTTTGTTGGACTTTTGATTAACTTTTGCTTAATATAGTGAGTAAATTGGAAATAACATCCCAAAACTTTCATAAAATTTATATTCATTTACAAATGGAATTAAAAATATACGAAAAGCTGTATGTACAGCAAAAAATATTGAAAATAATTCTGAATGCAAAGCTAATGTATTTAAAAGTAACTGATGTGTTCGAACAGAATGTCTCTATAATCCAATTTTTAAATGATATTATGTCATTTGTTATCTCCCTTAACTGGACTAATCAAAATTAATTTGGATTACATTATGCAGCCAAAAGTTTTCAACTTGCTTTGCTAAGAAACTTCTAATAGTATCTAAAATGATTTTTTTCTACAAAACCTTTCTCCATAAATCTTTATAAATGAGTCCTATTTGCCAATTGCATGAAAAATGCACAAAGTTTTGGGTGGTCTTTGCAGTAATAAAAGAGCCATGAAATTTCGATAATTTAATAACGGAAATGCTTTCCAAATTATAGTCTTTTATAAGGAACGCTTCTGAAGACCAGCTGATATGGAAAAAGGTGTGTACATGTTTCATTCTTGTAGCATTAAGAAAATTTCTATCAGCAACTCTGGAGTTCTCGTGATGGGATATGCTGTGTTGAACGCGAGAGCTAAATCCCACATTTTTGATGGGTATATTGCTATCGAAGAACGCTAGTAGTATAAAATGCTTTGTGTGCTTGTATTTATATGTGCCACTAAACAACTATTCATTTTGCGATCGTTAACGCCAAACCATAAATTAATTATGCTATGGATAATCTGCAACGAATAGAAAAAGTGGCTTTTATAGCTGGTTTGTAATACAAGTATCACTGACCATTTGTGAGATGCTTTCTTAAAAAATCTTTACACATGCCCATGTCCATTAACAATAACTGCGGAAAAATACATGCAAATGTAGATGGGGGGACATTTTGTTAAAAACTATTAAACTTGAAATTAACATGAGGTACGAAACTTAACAACAGTTTCTTTTTCGTAGGAAGCTTTACAAATGAATCTGTTTATTATTTTTCCTTTTTGAGGGATAAAAATTGTTCTCTCAATAATATTCTTTTTTACTTTCTCCTATACAAAGTATTGCAATCGACAAAAAATTCGAAATTGAAAATTTGGAAGATTTTCCAAGTTTTAGACCTCCCTGAGATAGAATTTTTTGACATTATGTCTGTTTGTCTATGGACACGACAACTGAAAGTCGGCTTAGGGCTAGACCGCTGAAATTTGTTATATGGAATTACGACCAAATTCGTAAATGTTTATTGAATTTTGAGCGAACTCTGTTCATAGGAAATCTACCTGCTCGAAAATAAAAGAAATTAATAACTACAAAATACAAAAATGTAGGTAGAAAAAATTCGGTACACAGTTTTAACATCTAAATTATAATTTTTTCTTTCAAATTTTGAACTATATTCATCAAACAGTAGATCGTCTGTCAGTCTGTAATTTTGCATACATGTAAACGAAATAATTCATAAACGGAATGACATAAATAACTGAAATTAGCTATGTTATCTTGGGACTATAGCTGTAGTTTTTTGTCAAATTTTGATATCAATCGACCATCAATAAGGTGACCAAAATGCCTATTATCGAGATAGATTAATTAAAAATGCTAGATTCACACAAAAGATCGATATTCCGCACTTATAATCCGGCAATACCATGCAAGGCATTAACAGCCTTACCCAAGGTCCACACTTTTATGCGAAGGTAAAACCTTTAATGGTAAAAAAATTAGAGAATTTCTGGGAAATCACTCCTTCTGGTTGTTTTAAGCCATTAAAGAAGACCTAGTCTACATTTCCAGGAAGTTAAATAATTTTATGTTGAGAAATTTGACAACTATTCAAGTATAGTCACTTACCAAGCAAGTAACTTCTTGCGATGTTTTTGAATAAAACTGAAACCATTAATCCAGATATTACATAAGTTCTCATTTAACAGACGGGTCGAATCTTTCCTGCCTTTCTCGGGCTTTTTTAACATTTTTTTGTACACTGGAAGAATCAAGGAAAAGTTCTAAGGACAATAATTGTCTCGAGGTTCCCGATCACATGGATTCAAGGCATTTTTAAGTTCGCTTTCTGAATAATCTGAACTCAATAACCCCCGTACGATTTTTTTTTACTAGGAGCAACAATTTTACTCTGATTACTAGGAATATCACTTTTTTCATTCATAAAGTTGCCTAATGCACTATCAATTCCAACATCAGATAAGTTACCCACTTAAATTCCCTCATTTTCTGTAGAAACCGTTTCGTGCATGTCATTTTTACGGTTACAAAATTACTTAAGAAAACTAAGAGAAGGTAAGTAGGTATGTATCTTAGAACTTAAATGAGCAATTCTTATAATATCCAAATTTATTTCGTATATCTCGGAAACGGCTCTAACGATTTGAATCAAATTTTATATTTAAATAATATTTTGCTTTTGAATTTTCAATGTCATATAGCGCCCTCCCGAACTTGATTTCACCATGAGTGTAAGATCAAAAATACAAGTAATAATAGATATATTGGAAAATGAATACTGAAATACAGCAGATTGTTTCGAATAACATATTGAAATAAGCGCATTCATGTTTTTTTATTTAAATGATCAGTTCATATGTAATTAAGACTAAAAAACATCCATTTGTAATCACTATTTGATTCTTATCTAAATATTTTACACAAACAAAAGAAAAAAAAGAAAAAAAAACCTACAACATCGGTCTTCCAGATATTGTAGGGTTTATTAGAAACACTGCGCCGTAGAATCAACATACAAATAGTACTATAACTAATGGTTCCAAGAAAAAAAAATAAGACAATGTGCATAAAATGAAGAACTAACGCAGTGTATAAATAATTCAAGCAAAAACATAAGTCAAAGTCGCCCAACCCAGAAAGTCACAATGGAAAATCGTAATTTACGTCACCCTTCCATCAAGTATTAAAGTGGATAATCCATTATTTTAACCCTCTTGCATATGGTAAACGTAAAAACTAATTCTACATTGATTTTGGTAGTCTTTGAAGCTTTTAAGCATTTAGAAGTGAAAAAAATTCTACATAATTATATTCATCTGTACACGCAAGCATTTTAATTTCTTGAAGAAATGAGTAAAAAATATTAAATTTCACATCATTTATTAAATTTTTAAAAGATTCATAGGAATAATTAATGTTTCATTTTATAAAGTAAGGCTAATCAGTTTCATCCAGAAGTATTAAGCATTCTGTTGGTTGTAAAAATCCAGCTTTAATTAACAACCAAACCAAACCTCTTTACTTATTACATTTTTCATAAATCTGCATACAGAAAAATGTAGGGATCATTAAGTTATTACATAAGCGCACAAATTGTATAAGCTGTGGTTATAAAAAGCGCGCATTTTTGAGTCTTCAAACATTTATTCGTTAATGAGGGCTAATAAAAAATGTTCTTGCCTTAATTAGAGAGAAATACTTAAATGGGTTAAATTTATTTTAACATTTATTTTCTTTTTTGAGTGTTTACGGCGCTACTCATTTTGAGTACGGAAAAGGAACTGGCATGATTATTGAGACGTTAATTATAAACAATTACTAAGTTATCATTCAGGTATCTATGTATATAAAATGTAAATATGTGCATGTGAGTGTGTAATGCGTGTGTGTGTCATTTCTGAAAGATTTAAGCGGTTTCGAAAAATCTTGGTACACGTGTTCTAATTTAGCAGGCTAAAGGTATTATAGGAGTAGGTCAGTCGTCTTTCTGGGATGATTAAGATTGTTCAATTAATTATAGCCATAAAAAATGCCCAACTAACGTGTAATTTGTAGAAGTACGTGTGTGTCATTTCTGAAAGATTTAAATGACTTTGATGAAATTCGGTACACGTGTTCTAAACTCCCAAGCTAAAAATAGTGTAGGAATAGGTCAGTCCCAAACTACGTGGAATTGGTGGAAATGAAATGCAGATGACGATTCAAAAACAGCGACTTCTTTTCTCAGGCGAGATATACCGCGCAACGAAGAAAGAAAATCTTTTTGGGAGCCGCTTGTTCTCAATGTGGCAAGAGTCATGGGATCATCAGGTCAGGAATAAACTTCATTTTATAAAACCCAAAATTCCATTGTGGCCTTGTCTCCCAGTGCGTGAGTACGATGTCAAATTCACTAGACTCCGCATTGGTCATACCCGTCATAGACATCTTTTACGCGAAAGAATTCCTATTTACTTAAGTTGCTTAGTAACTTTTAACCGTAGTTCATATTTTGATCGAATCCCCCAATTTTGGCTTTCATCGTCAATGATATTTTAACTGCTCATCATTGGACATGCGAATGCTGGTGGCGAAAATCCCCATCAAAATATTTTTAAGTTTTTAAAAGCTATTGGATTTTATCATTTTATCTAAAATATTTGGCTTCGTGACTTTAACTTCTTGTTATTTTTATTATAAGATAATGTACAAATATATTAGATACATTTTAATACAATTTTCACATTTAATAATAATTTTATTTATATAAGTATTGTTTGAATATATATCATATGGTTGGCGCAGTATAGCCAGAACTGGCTCTTGCACCACTAAAATCCACAAATCCAATCCAATCCATCCCAAACTACGTCTTCTTAGGATGGTTAAGATTGGTCAGTGATGTATAACCGTAAAAAGTTTTTGGCTAACATATAATGTGATTCCTCTATTTCAACCATTTAATCCAAAAAAAGAGTGACAAATCTTTTCAAATAAAAACTTTAAGAACATAATTACACTCAGGTAAAGCATATGTTTAGAACAATAACTTTCACAGAAGTTTGGCATATATGTTTCTAATTGTTTTATTGAAGCTACTATAATAGAAAATGAGTGTTAGATTAACTCCTTCTTGTTTAGATAGGTGAGAGTTGAACATTTAAGAACCATCAATAAATATGCAAACTAGCATGATTTTTTTTCATTCTAGGATTTTGTTATATATCAGAAGCTGAATTAATAATATGAAACAAAATCCAATATATGCCATGTATTAAAATTAAAGAAAATTATAAACTTTCAATTTATGAGGGTTTTTTTAGAATTTTTACAATATTCTATCAATAGAATGTTGATAAATATTGCATTACAAGAGTTTCTAGATTGTGGGCCGCTTTTCAATTTTTAGTTGCTCGCCACAAAATCTTGTATGTATATATAGGATGATGATGATGATAATGTCATGACCGCGTTACCACGGAAAGGGAGTGCAGTAGCTTCTGAGGGAAAAGACCCCTGAGCACCCGAGGGCAGAAGTCTGACTTCTAGCTCATATGAAGATGAATCTCACACACATTCACTTGTATAACCCCCTTTTTACAGGGGGGGGGTACATTCACACACCTCACAGATAGAACACAGATGAAGAACAACCATGCCCGAACCGGGATGCGGGACGCACAGATCACGGGGAAGATGCGCTACCCCTATGCAAGGATGCCGGCATGTATATGTATCTTTACACTTAATAAACTAACCGCAAATACTTTTTTTAAAATTGAATTTTTAATCTTAGCTAATTCTCATAATTCTGGTTAACTGTCCATAAAACTTTACGAAATAGGTCCCTACTTTTCTAAAATAGGGGTCGTAGCATTTAAAAATTATGGAATTGTTGATGTATTACTTATACTGCATTGCCTCAGTTCCCGCTTTTAAAATATTTGTTAAAAATTAACACGATCTTCAAGAAACTTTTCTTCATAGTCTGAAATAAAGATCTTATCTCCCTTCGCTGCATCTAGGGATTGCAATACCGGACCAAAATTTCAATACCGGTATTCGGTATTTTTTAGATCTTAATACCGGTTTTAGAATACCGGTATTAGAAGTTTTAGAAAATGAATGAAAACATAGGTGTTTCTTTGTTTTATTTGCCAGTTTTATTAGAAAGGGTAAATATCACAAAAAATAATTTGTAAACTTATAAATTATAACAGTATATAAAGAATCACAAAAAAGTAAAGGAACAACTTATTTATTTAAACCACAAAAAAGTGTAAATATCACTATTCAGTCTGTGGTACTAACACAAATTTTTGAAATGTGATCTTAAAAAACATAATGCATCAATTTTACTGTCATTAAGCCTGAAAAGTAATTTTGTGCAAAAATTACTAGCTGTCGAAAACGCTCTTTCGGCATCTACGATAGTTAGTGGTACTGTTAGCAATGCGCGATATACTTTTACCAAGTATTTACCTCTAAATCCCTCATCTTCAAATAAATCGATTTCTTATCGGAGGGTTTTGGATATAGCTGATTTCTGTATTGCATTTTGGTTCGTTGAAAGTTTCTTATTTATCGCTCATTCTAATTATTGTTCAAGAGATAATTCCTTTTCACTATCTATATTAGTGTCATCATAATCTTCAAAAACTAAACCGAATTCTTTTAAATGTGGATAGGTTTGTGGGTAAAAAATTTTAAGAAAATTTACTATAAACTTAATCAGATTTGAATCAGTTATTTTCTTTTCTTCTTTTTCATTTTCATTTTTAAAATCATTATAATTATGTAAATACCATAAGACATTTTCTATTTCGATATGCCTTTCTTCTGTGCGATTTTTCAATGTAATATATAATCTTCAGATAGTGATGTGTGCTGTTCTAGTGTGATGTATGCTGTTAGGAGTAAACGGTTCCAACGTGTTTTAAAATCTAATATTAACATTTATACTGTTATATTTTCAGTTAGTATGTATTTTAGTAATATGTCATCTTTTATAGGGGAACGTTTAAATATCAACAATTTTTCGAACTTTATAAATTACAGGAAGCAATTCTTGATGGATTAATATTTCATCCTCATTAGCAATATCTTCTTCAACAATTACATTGTCATTATCTTCATTGTCAAGATCACTGTCACTCTTACTCTCTTCAATGTCGGAATCCGAAGTTTCTATATCCATAATATTTGGATTCTTCTGTTCTTTATTTTTTGGTATAATGCATCTATTACTCCTAATTGAATTCCATGAGCATAGCAGAATTGTTGATTTGCACCAATCAACTTTCCAAATTTTTTCATAACTGTTGCTCCATTAGTCGTTATGGATACAATTTCTTCTTTCAGGAATAATCCATGTTTCGCTCATTTAGATTTAATCAATTAATTAAGCTATTAATTAGTTAATTAATTTCGCCCTTTAGGGAGACAAAATAACAAAAACGTATACTATTTTGCTATGTTGGCGAACCCTGAACATATAGTGGAGACAATTTTAAAAATTTCTAGTAAATACCGAAAAACCGGTATTTAAACTTGTAAATACCGGTATTACAAAATTGTACAAATGGCTCAAAATACCGGTATTCGGTATCCCGGTATACCGGTATTGCAGTCCCTAGCTGCATCAAATTGTAAACCTTCAGGAGGACTGTGAATTCCTTACATGGCACTGGCGAACAATAGCTGTAAAATATAGAGTGAATCGAGCATTTTTACAATATATGTCTCGTGAATATGTATTTTGACAGTCTTTTTTTTTCTATCTATTGAATCCAAAATTTGATACAGAAATGCAAGTGTAATCGCATACTAAATATTAATACAGAAACCAAATTTTCAATATCTCAGCTTGTTATATAAACAGCGAAAGTGGTATTCAAAAATTAAATTGCAAACTGAACATTCAAGCGCTTCTTGAATGAACTTATTGGCGTTTTTATTAATTTTATAGATTGATAATTATTTCATGCTCAATTTTGTAACCACAGGTATTTTCACTTTGCTTTATTTAGTTTTGATTGATTTGATTTTGATTTAAATTTTCAGAAAAATCATTCTACTGAATTTATATTGCTATTTTTGTATATTTTTTTTATAGTTGAAATTACTGTTTTTATATTGTATAGGCTAATCCACAACTCACAAGAACTTCAATTTCTTATAATTTTCGGATCGCGAGAGGTCAATTCTTTGAAAAAAAGTGAGACTCCTCACAAAAAAATGGTTTAAATATTTGCTTGAAGCTTACCCTTGAAAAAACTCTAAAGGCTAGATTCATAATTTTTTGCTTAGTTTTCCTTTTTTTCCATTTTAATGCACTATAAACTTAAGACTCATTGATTATTTCTTATTTGGATAATTTCATATGTATTTTAAATGTAACAGAATTAGCGCACTTTTGCAATATTTATTCCTCATAAATTCATTTTTCCCCTCAAAAATATTTAATAAATTAGTTTTATAAAAATTATTTTTAACTTTTCGGTCTTTGTATATTTTTAAGTATTTCAGATGCATTCTTATTTTAAACAGGTCATTAAATTTATTTTCCCATGATATATAATTTAGAAATTAAATGAAATACTTACTAATAATGGAAACATATTCATTTAAAAAAAGTATAATAATCATATACATTGACACTCATTTTAGGTATAACCCTTTAACCTATTTTACTCACGTTGTATTTTCTTACACGATCATTTCTTTTTCACTAAATTTCTTTGAAATTTTCGAAACTAAATTGCGTCAAAATGTTTGACCTTGGCTGTAAATAGAACAAAAGACATTTTAAACTGTGCACCGTTTCCACGTCTTTAACTTCTTTTTTTGGCTTCTTTGGGTGCGCTTTCATTACTTCAATAATATTTTTAATGATGGCTTCACGTGATGCAGACTGCCAAATAGCGTGTCAGAATTCCGCTCACGTCACAGTCCATTGAACGAAAGTCTGCCGTTAGGGCGAGTAAATAGGAGATGGCATTGATTGGCTAAAAAGTCGAGTTTCTCACGCAGCTAAAGCAAAGTGGGTTCCGGGGAACAGCAAGATAGGTGATCAGATTAATCTGTTGTCAAGAAAAGTTAAGAAGTTCGTCCAGACTGAGTCTTTGTGATGGAAGTTGAGCTTAAAAGTTAAGTTCTCTAGAGGAGTTGGTGATGCAATCATGAGCCCTCCCCTCCCCTCCCCCAAAAATAAAAAGCTACAACTTCCTAGAAAGTTCTTTTTGAGTGTTACTAAAAGGAATTTTTCTTGCAATATCACTTGTTTGATAGCTTTTTTGCACATCTTGTCAATAAGGTGAATTATATTTAGTGGAAGTTTTTGAATGGAAATTGGTATAATTATATATGGTTACCAAGGGTATTAATTAATAAACAAATCGTTGTATCATGTGTGTGTGTGTAATGACTTTATAAAGCTTAAATTAAAACTGAATTGATTTCCATAATTTTATTTTTAAACAGGTCCATGTTAATTTCATTATAAAATGTTCTCTTATTTCCTAATCCAATTCCACTTTTTTATTTATTTAATTTTAAAAAAATTAAATAAAATTGCTGTGTAAAATTGCTGAATTTAGCAGTCTCTCACGATCTGAGTGAAAGGATAAAAATTGTTAATGCTTTCACGTTAATGCTTCTGGTACATTTCTTATGCCTCCCGTGATGAAATAAATACTAAGTTAAAAATTTCAAATGTTCCTTTTTTTCGGCTACGCAACGGCTGCTAAAATAGGTACACACACACACACACACACATATATATATATATATATGTGTGTGTGCGTGTGTGTGTGTGTGTGTGTGTGTGTGTGTGTGTGTGTGTGTGTGTGTGTGTGTGTGTGTGTGTGTGTGTGTGTGTAACCATAATTTTAGAAGAAGAGTCATGGCCGCAAAGAGAGAAGACATTTGGAATTTGGAATTTCATTTTATTTCCATCCTTGGAGGCATAATTTATGAACAAGCAGAAGCGACGAGCACAACACAGAACGACACAAAATGAAATGAGGAAAAGCTGATGAGAATTTTAACCCTGTGAATATATACTGCCAGATTTTAATATAGCGATCTTTTAGAAGAATTTATTAAGTCAGCAATATTTTATCCCTTCACTCAGTGTGAGAACACGTCGGCTTTTAACCGCTTCAGCAATTTTAGAAACTCGTGTTGAATTAATTAAATAGAAAAAGTGGAATGGTATCAGAAAATAAGTGAATATTTTAGAATGAGGTTGATATGGGCTAAATTAAACTGAAAGTTAGGAAATTAATGAAATTTTAATTAGATTTTAAAATATAATTAAAATATCATCATTATCAAAATAAAATTAGATTTTAAAATATCATCATTTAAATATCAGTTATTGAGCATTGTCCATTCATAAGAAAAAATTTGTCTGTCAATTCGAGAGCAAATGAACATAATAATTGCAAATCACAAAGAGCTACATAAATAAATTTTGGTATATAGCTTTAGCATCTAAAATTACATCAATTTCGAATTTCAAACCAAATCCTTTAAAGGTTGTAATTTCAAAGCTTTTTTTTCTTTTAAGATAATCAAATCTTTGCAGAAATGGAAAGAAATGAATGTTTGTTTCAGAAATAGAAGATATCAATGATCAATCAAGAACTGGGAAAAAAAGAAAATTTAGAAATAATTTTTGTATTTGTGGAATTTCTTTAAAATAAAGAGAAAACAATATCTTCAATGAAGATTCTTAATGAAATAACAGCTCCATCTTTAAGTAGTGGGAACTATCTCACCGAAACTCCTTCTTTTACTCTCTAATGAAATTTTTATCCCTCTCCCACATTTCTCATAAAAACTAGAATTGGGACCAGGCAATGAACTCGAATGTTCAGAATTTTATTCTGAACATTCAGAATCTCACATGAGCTCACAGAACTACAATTTTAATAATAAAATCACATATTGAATACTGATAGGGGATTAGATGTTTTTAATATTTCAAATTCTTATATGAAGCAGTGGGAGCGATCTTCCCGAAACTTTCTTGCATACTCTCAAATAAAAATTCCATCCTCTCAAAATCATCTCAAAAAAATTGTGAATCCATATCAAGACTATAAACTCCACAAATACTCAGATTTTTATTTTCTCAGACCCTCATGGGAACGTTTTGTGTTTTGTAGCATAGTAAATAAAACCAGTACTAATCTGTTGTATATTACTAACCAGTTGTCACTGGAGAACAAAAGTGACGAAAGAGCTTATTAGCATGCTATCTTTGGCGATTAATCGTCGGGACGTGGATAATATATAAGTACCAGAAAACCAAATTTGTATTTGGAAGCCTTTTTTTTTCGACCGACTGAAATCAAAATTTGACATAAAACTAAAAGTTTAGTTAGAAGATTTTATATTAAATTTCATTTATTTAAATAATTGAATTTTTTAGTTATCGCATTTGCAAATATACACCGAGAGACGGTCAACACCTTCTTTGACTTAGTTTAAAACTGTACGCAAATTTACAATTTTGATGGTAATTCTGTATATCAAATATTATTCACCTTGCTTCTGTCACTTTGTAGTTAACTTACATCGGGGCAGCCAGACGGACAAATTTTGATTGAAATTTGACAGAATTTTTCAAATTTGACGTAGATATCATACACAAAATTTCATGCGTATAGTCCGAAGTGATTTGGAGTTATAGTATTAACAGACAAATCGATATATAACTTTGTATACAAGAAAGTAAGAGTTTAATTATATTAACGTTCCGTTGTAAAGCAACACTAGGGCTATTTTGGGACGGACCTTGTCATTTTGAACCGCGGTCAGATGACGAGGACGACACCTGAGCTGGCGTCCCTCTCTCCACACCGCACCACACTAGCGGAAGGATGTTTGGTTTGGCGAATTTAACGTGCAACGGACCCCCTTAGACGACGGTTCTGGGTGTAATCGGATCACGAACTTGAAAACCTACGGCTCACAAGCCGATACCTTACCACCAGACCACCGCGGCCTTTGAGAATGTAAGAGACACAAAGCAGTAGTAATTCAAATAATTATTGTTTTGAAATCAGATTTTCATCAACTGGAATAACAGTTTTTTTTCTTTTTTCAGTCTCAGGAACCATTTAAATATGGAAGCTAATCAATATCTGAAAGTCGAAGTTTGTAACTATCACAATATATATTCTTTATTTATACTTCCGCTTTGGGAAAACAACAAAAAAGTAGTAAATATTTAAACCTAATCTCAATTTTTATTTTTTAACCTATCGTTTTTAATGGTTTATGTATTTCAGATTTTACAGCTACGTAATTAAACTTTTCCAACTTTAAAAAAAAAGAAGTTTCTACTCACAAATAGGTAATTTTCTATATTTTTGTAATGCCTAATAAACTACTACAAATTCTAGAGATGAGCAATTATTTAACTCTCTCACACACAAAATATATCAGCTCGTTTCAGCGAAAATTAATAAGATTAGTTAACACACATTCCATGAGCGCACGGCCACGATCACTGGAGATATTCCAAACATTTCAATTTTAGTCATTTGGTGACATATTAAAATTCAGTGAATTGCATCGATAGCTATCTCCCGTTTCAAAGTTCGAAAACCAAGCAGACTGCGCAAGATTCTAAGTCTGCGGCTAATGAAAATATAAATTCTAAAGGTTGTTGTTGGCAGAAAGTTTGACAATTATTGGAGCGTAAAAGCTTCGGGGAGGGTGGCAATAACCTAGATTAATGTCAAAGGATTAGTTGGGGCTGGGCCTGAGTGTCTCATTGCTTTCCCCTAAATGGCCATAAACACCAATTATGGACGTGTAAATGCCTCAGCGACCGAAAACAAGTTTGCGTCCGAGTAATATATGAGATGGGAATGTCAATCAGTACGCGATATTCCAGCCAAATCAATATGGATTCGATTTTTTTTACGATCTGCAGCATATTAATAGCTCTGATTAAATGCTAAATATTATCACATCGTATAAAAACGTTAATATCTTTCAATTAAAATGATGCAAAGTTTTGAAATTTCAAAGCTATTTTCTGAATTTCAAAAACAAATTGTTTTTAAATTTAAAAATCGAAGAGCTAATTGTTGTGTTTAAAGTATGGTAAACATCAAGATTTCTTAAAGTAAGAATGCGGATGAATCAAAAAAAAAAAAAAAATTCTGATGGGAAAAGTAAATAGAACTACATACGAAACCAAGTAGTGGTAGTATTTTGTTTATTTATTAAGTCTTTAATTCTTTTCACTATAGTATAATCCCTGAATCGTTTAAATGCCTCAAAGACCGAAAACAAGTTTGCGTCCGAGTAATATATGACATAAGATGGAAATGTTTGTTAGCTTGCAATATTCCATCCAAATCAATAGGAATTCGAATTTTTTTACGATCTGCAGCATATTAATAGCTCTGATTAAATGCTAAATATTATCACATCGTATAAAAACGTTAATATCTTTCAATTAAAAGGATGCAAAGTTTTGAAATTTCAAAGCTAATTTCTGAATTTCAAAAACAAATTGTTTTTAAATTTAAAAATCGAAGAGCAAATTGTTGTGTTTAAAGTATGGTACACATCAAGATTTCTTAAAGTAAGAATGCGGATGAATCAAAAAAAAAATTCTGATGGAAAAGTAAATAGTACTACATACGAAACCAAGTAGTGGTAGTATTTTGTTTATTTATTAAGTCTTTAATTCTTTTCACTATAGTATAATCCCTGAATCGTTTAAATGCCTCAAAGACCGAAAACAAGTTTGCGTCCGAGTAATATATGACATAAGATGGAAATGTTTGTTAGCTTGCAATATTCCATCCAAATCAATAGGAATTCGAATTTTTTTACGATCTGCAGCATATTAATAGCTCTGATTAAATGCTAAATATTATCACATCGTATAAAAACGTTAATATCTTTCAATTAAAAGGATGCAAAGTTTTGAAATTTCAAAGCTAATTTCTGAATTTCCAAAACAAATTGTTTTTAAATTTAAAAATCGAAGAGCAAATTGTTGTGTTTAAAGTATGGTACACATCAAGATTTCTTAAAGTAAGAATGCGGATGAATCAAAAAAAAAAAAAAAAAATTCTGATGGGAAAAGTAAATAGAACTACATACGAAACCAAGTAGTGGTAGTATTTTGTTTATTTATTAAGTCTTTAATTCTTTTCACTATAGTATAATCCCTGAATCGTTTAAATGCCTCAAAGACCGAAAACAAGTTTGCGTCCGAGTAATATATGACATAAGATGGAAATGTTTGTTAGCTTGCAATATTCCATCCAAATCAATAGGAATTCGAATTTTTTTACGATCTGCAGCATATTAATAGCTCTGATTAAATGCTAAATATTATCACATCGTATAAAAACGTTAATATCTTTCAATTAAAAGGATGCAAAGTTTTGAAATTTCAAAGCTATTTTCTGAATTTCAAAAACAAATTGTTTTTAAATTTAAAAATCGAAGAGCTAATTGTTGTGTTTAAAGTATGGTAAAAATCAAGATTTCTTAAAGTAAGAATGCGGATGAATCAAAAAAAAAAAAAAAAAATTCTGATGGGAAAAGTAAATAGAACTACATACGAAACCAAGTAGTGGTAGTATTTTGTTTATTTATTAAGTCTTTAATTCTTTTCACTATAGTATAATCCCTGAATCGTTTAAATGCCTCAAAGACCGAAAACAAGTTTGCGTCCGAGTAATATATGACATAAGATGGAAATGTTTGTTAGCTTGCAATATTCCATCCAAATCAATAGGAATTCGAATTTTTTTACGATCTGCAGCATATTAATAGCTCTGATTAAATGCTAAATATTATCACATCGTATAAAAACGCTAATATCTTTCAATTAAAAGGATGCAAAGTTATGAAATTTCAAAGCTAATTTCTGAATTTCAAAAACAAATTGTTTTTAAATTTAAAAATCGAAGAGCAAATTGTTGTGTTTAAAGTATGGTACACATCAAGATTTCTTAAAGTAAGAATGCGGATGAATCAAAAAAAAAAATTCTGATGGAAAAGTAAATAGTACTACATACGAAACCAAGTAGTGGTAGTATTTTGTTTATTTATTAAGTCTTTAATTCTTTTCACTATAGTATAATCCCTGAATCGTTTAAATGCCTCAAAGACCGAAAACAAGTTTGCGTCCGAGTAATATATGAGATGGGAATGTCTATCAGTACGCGATATTCCATCCAAATCAATAGGAATTCGAATATTTTTACGATCTGCAGCATATTAATAGCTCTGATTAAATGCTAAATATTATCACATCGTATAAAAACGTTAATATCTTTCAATTAAAAGGATGCAAAGTTTTGAAATTTGAAAGCTAATTTCTGAATTTCAAAAACAAATTGTTTTTAAATTTAAAAATCGAAGAGCAAATTGTTGTGTTTAAAGTATGGTACACATCAAGATTTCTTAAAGTAAGAATGCGGATGAATCAAAAAAAAAATTCTGATGGAAAAGTAAATAGTACTACATACGAAACCAAGTAGTGGTAGTATTTTGTTTATTTATTAAGTCTTTAATTCTTTTCACTATAGTATAATCCCTGAATCGTTTAAATGCCTCAAAGACCGAAAACAAGTTTGCGTCCGAGTAATATATGACATAAGATGGAAATGTTTGTTAGCTTGCAATATTCCATCCAAATCAATAGGAATTCGAATTTTTTTACGATCTGCAGCATATTAATAGCTCTGATTAAATGCTAAATATTATCACATCGTATAAAAACGTTAATATCTTTCAATTAAAAGGATGCAAAGTTTTGAAATTTCAAAGCTAATTTCTGAATTTCAAAAACAAATTGTTTTTAAATTTAAAAATCGAAGAGCAAATTGTTGTGTTTAAAGAATGGTACACATCAAGATTTCTTAAAGTAAGAATGCGGATGAATCAAAAAAAAAATTCTGATGGGAAAAGTAAATAGAACTACATACGAAACCAAGTAGTGGTAGTATTTTGTTTATTTATTAAGTCTTTAATTCTTTTCACTATAGTATAATCCCTGAATCGTTTAAATGCCTCAAAGACCGAAAACAAGTTTGCGTCCGAGTATTATATGAGATGGGAATGTCTATCAGTACGCGATATTCCATCCAAATCAATAGGAATTCGAATTTTTTTACGATCTGCAGCATATTAATAGCTCTGATTAAATGCTAAATATTATCACATCGTATAAAAACGCTAATATCTTTCAATTAAAAGGATGCAAAGTTTTGAAATTTCAAAGCTATTTTCTGAATTTCAAAAACAAATTGTTTTTAAATTTAAAAATCGAAGAGCAAATTGTTGTGTTTAAACTATGGTACACATCAAGATTTCTTAAAGTAAGAATGCGGATGAATCAAAAAAAAAAATTCTGATGGAAAAGTAAATAGTACTACATACGAAACCAAGTAGTGGTAGTATTTTGTTTATTTATTAAGTCTTTAATTCTTTTCACTATAGTATAATCCCTGAATCGTTTAAATGCCTCAAAGACCGAAAACAAGTTTGCGTCCGAGTAATATATGACATAAGATGGAAATGTTTGTTAGCTTGCAATATTCCATCCAAATCAATAGGAATTCGAATTTTTTTACGATCTGCAGCATATTAATAGCTCTGATTAAATGCTAAATATTATCACATCGTATAAAAACGTTAATATCTTTCAATTAAAAGGATGCAAAGTTATGAAATTTCAAAGCTAATTTCTGAATTTCAAAAACAAATTGTTTTTAAATTTAAAAATCGAAGAGCTAATTGTTGTGTTTAAAGTATGGTAAACATCAAGATTTCTTAAAGTAAGAATGCGGATGAATCAAAAAAAAAAAAAAAAAAAAATTCTGATGGAAAAGTAAATAGTACTACATACGAAACCAAGTAGTGGTAGTATTTTGTTTATTTATTAAGTCTTTATTTCTTTTCACTATAGTATAATCCCTGAATCGTTTAAATGCCTCAAAGACCGAAAACAAGTTTGCGTCCGAGTAATATATGACATAAGATGGAAATGTTTGTTAGCTTGCAATATTCCATCCAAATCAATAGGAATTCGAATTTTTTTACGATCTGCAGCATATTAATAGCTCTGATTAAATGCTAAATATTATCACATCGTATAAAAACGTTAATATCTTTCAATTAAAAGGATGCAAAGTTTTGAAATTTCAAAGCTAATTTCTGAATTTCAAAAACAAATTGTTTTTAAATTTAAAAATCGAAGAGCAAATTGTTGTGTTTAAAGTATGGTACACATCAAGATTTCTTAAAGTAAGAATGCGGATGAATCAAAAAAAAAATTCTGATGGAAAAGTAAATAGTACTACATACGAAACCAAGTAGTGGTAGTATTTTGTTTATTTATTAAGTCTTTAATTCTTTTCACTATAGTATAATCCCTGAATCGTTTAAATGCCTCAAAGACCGAAAACAAGTTTGCGTCCGAGTATTATATGAGATGGGAATGTCTATCAGTACGCGATATTCCATCCAAATCAATAGGAATTCGAATTTTTTTACGATCTGCAGCATATTAATAGCTCTGATTAAATGCTAAATATTATCACATCGTATAAAAACGCTAATATCTTTCAATTAAAAGGATGCAAAGTTATGAAATTTCAAAGCTAATTTCTGAATTTCAAAAACAAATTGTTTTTAAATTTAAAAATCGAAGAGCAAATTGTTGTGTTTAAAGTATGGTACACATCAAGATTTCTTAAAGTAAGAATGCGGATGAATCAAAAAAAAAAATTCTGATGGAAAAGTAAATAGTACTACATACGAAACCAAGTAGTGGTAGTATTTTGTTTATTTATTAAGTCTTTAATTCTTTTCACTATAGTATAATCCCTGAATCGTTTAAATGCCTCAAAGACCGAAAACAAGTTTGCGTCCGAGTAATATATGAGATGGGAATGTCTATCAGTACGCGATATTCCATCCAAATCAATAGGAATTCGAATATTTTTACGATCTGCAGCATATTAATAGCTCTGATTAAATGCTAAATATTATCACATCGTATAAAAACGTTAATATCTTTCAATTAAAAGGATGCAAAGTTATGAAATTTCAAAGCTAATTTCTGAATTTCAAAAACAAATTGTTTTTAAATTTAAAAATCGAAGAGCTAATTGTTGTGTTTAAAGTATGGTAAACATCAAGATTTCTTAAAGTAAGAATGCGGATGAATCAAAAAAAAAAAAAAAAAATTCTGATGGAAAAGTAAATAGTACTACATACGAAACCAAGTAGTGGTAGTATTTTGTTTATTTATTAAGTCTTTATTTCTTTTCACTATAGTATAATCCCTGAATCGTTTAAATGCCTCAAAGACCAAAAACAAGTTTGCGTACGAGTAATATATGACATAAGATGGAAATGTTTGTTAGCTTGCAATATTCCATCCAAATCAATAGGAATTCGAATATTTTTACGATCTGCAACATATTAATAGCTCTGATTAACTACTAAATATGCTAAATATTATCAAATTGTATTAAAAAAACCCTCTTTGTATTGAAATGTCTGCAAAAAGTTTGAATTTTCAAAATGAATTGTTGAATTTCAAAAACAAAAACTCTTAAATTTAAAAATCTAAAAGCAAATTATTGTCTTTTAATATATATCAGGGCTTCTTAATATTATACTGGCTGACGACACCGCGTTGGTGTCCCTCGAATTTTTATGTATTTTATGATTTGTTTATTTTATTTTAATTGCTTATTATTTATTTTATGAAAATAATAATTATTTTAATTAATTAATTGTTTATTTCATGGAAATGAAAATTTATGATCTCTAAAAAAACTCGAAAAAAGACTGACACTAAAGTTCTACCAAAGCCAAAAAAAAAAAAAAAAAATCCCGATCACACATGCGGACAGCATGTGAATAAGTGAATGAAATAAGTGAAAATAAGTGAATGAATCAAAATGCTTCGGTGAAAAAATAAATAGTACAGGAGGCGAAAACATGTAATTGCAATATTTTGTTCATTAATTAAATCTTTCTTTCTACTCCAGTAAACATCCGAAATCAGAGCATGTAGAATTATCTGTATCAGTATACATAGAAAAATTAAAAAAAAAGAGCATGGTAAAGATATATATAAAATACGATATAACAGAACAATAACTATACAATACACTATTCACCCAGTTGTCTTTTGCCTCAACACAACAAAAGTTAAATATTTCAGTATTAATCAGCAATTTGACCTTGCAGGATTTTTTTCAATATTTTACAGTGACTGAAAACATTTGTGTAAAAGCAAAGTAACAAATTTCATATGACTAGGGATTAGTGTTTTCAGTTTCACCTTTTCATAGACAAGCAGTCAGTGCGTTTTCCAGATACATGGAAGATTTGTCGAAATCTCGATGCCGTGTATTTAATTATAGCAAAACACGAAAATATTTTGCTCATTAAAACAACTGTGAAGGATTTTTAGTGCATAGCTTCAATAAAAACTTGCTCTTAGTCTCCGAGTATAAACATCTGGAAACTGAAAAATAAAATTAAAAGTTTGATTTTTTTATCAAAATTAATTAATATTAAGTCAAATACTGCGTCATTGGGCAATTTTTCGATTTTGGACAACTGGATGATTTCATTTAATATTTTATAGAAAAAATTTTTTGTGTGGAAGCCACGCACCAGAATTTTAGTGCCTAATATATCGCTTCTTTTTTACTGACAAATGCAGTCAAATAGATAAATTTCAAAAAATGTGTTTTTTTATCTTTAAATTCTGAAATGAGGAGAATTATCGAAATATCAAAAACGAATATTCATTTATAGAAGATTATTTCAATCCTTTGTCTTCTGAAATAATTTTTAAGGAATTTTAATGCATAACTCAAATAAAGAGCCTGAAAAACTTTAATTTTTTTAATAAATTTAAAATGTTTTAATGAAAAGATAAATATTACAACCCTGAATATAAATTAGAACTTGAATAATCGAAAGATATTTTTTTTTCAATATTTTATAAAGAGTGAAAATGTTTGTGTGAATACCGATTACCAAATTACCGATTACCGATTCACTCACATGTTTCTATTACCCCGCGTGTTGCATCTTTTTCATTGATAAACAGCCTGATCGGCAAAATTCACGAGATGTATTTTTGGGTTACTTAGACATCTATAAAGAGAATATCTATCAAAATCCCAAAATCTAATTTATAATGATAATAATATTTTCCTTTAATATACTTCATTAACGTGAAAATTAATATAATTTGTATGCAGCAGTTGTTAGTTTATTAGAATATTATAATTATGATTTCTAGAATAAAAAAAATAACCGAATAATTCTCACTAAAGAAAAAGAAAAGGAAAGAAATAAAGAGAAGTCTACAAAGTACCTTTCAAGCATTTATTCCATCGGATAGCCGATTAACAAGCTAAGAACTTACCAACTTAACGGACCAAAAGAGAAGCAGACCTGCTCAAGACACAATTCAAGCACAAAAGAAGCGAAATGTTATCAACAAAAGAACGAGGGGAAAAAATGCCAGGACTTTCTTTTCCTTGAATTGAATTCCCTGAGTACCTGTCCAAACAAGCTTCAGAGTGAACTGAAGCAGGGAATCAATCTATTAGCGTGGAAAAGAACCTAAATAGCCGGACGAAATGCGGCAGCTAATTTCTAAGTCCACCTCTTAATGCTTTTAGTGGCACCGGTTCTAGTTCAAGCTAGAAATCTTGGAGAAGAAAGTGGGATGCTTTTTATAAGGTGATATCAAGTGCTGCGGTTAATTAAGTTTTTTTTTCATTGCCGAGAAGTTAATTTATCGGTAGGCATTTTATTAAATATTTAAATGCTGGTTAATATCAAGATCAGTTTTTGCATCTTTTTCAGTAATTATCGGAAAAATCCATGATTAATACTGCTATTTCCCCCCGCAAGATAGTTTTTTAATAGAAATTGATTGATTTCAAAAATTGCCTTTAGTTGTTGGCAAAGGACTACTTCGCATTTCCTCATATGCGACGTATAGAGGAAGTATCATAAATGTTGAAAAATTCGAATTCGAGATTTTGACGAATCTCCAAGTTTCAGATCTTCCTGAAGCAAAAAATTATTTCTGTCCGTTCGTCAGTCATTCAGTCTGTTTGCCTGTGAGGACAATCTTTCAGCTAGGTAAATGAAATTTGGCCCAAGGACTTAAGACTAATTTGTAAATTTTTATTAAATTTTGAACAAAATCCATTTATACGAAATTTTATTTAGTTAAAATTAATTTCATCAATTGGATGAAATTAATTTAATTCAATCGAATAACTGATTAACTTATTGATTAATAAAAATAATAAAATAGTAAATTTCTTTCAGGGAATGCCATTGCGCAAGATTTTATTACTTAACACATCAGGCAGCACTTAAAAAATATACTATCAATTCCATCAATAGGAGGAAATCAATTTAAATCAATCGATTCACTGATTAACTTATTGATTTATAAAAAAATGAAATAAGGAATTTCTTTCAGGAATATACCATTGGGAAAGATTTCAATACTTAACAGATCAAGTAGAGCCTAAAAAAGATATTAAAATTTCATCATTATCAACAGAAAACACATAAAATTAAATAAAAATATTAAACTCTTGTCAAAGCTCTGAGTAAATTTTTTAAAATCTAATTAAAATCCCCTCAAAAACTTTTTAACCAAGTTCAATAAACAATAAATATAATCAATCATATCTTTTAAATATAACCTTCCTTTTCCGCTGTATAAAAAAAAATACAAATCTTAGGTCTTTTTAAAAAACTTTTACTGAAAAAAGAAAATTCTGTAAAATTTCTATCCAGGAAAAAAAAATCAAAATAATGTACTGTAAACGCATTTCCGTTTTATAGAACAGAGTTCAGAGAAAAAAAAATTTAAAAAGGTTGAATACCAAAACGTCCTTTGAGCGTAAACGCAGCAGCTTGGGAAGATACAGCAGCATGTAAAGGAATTTAGAATTTTGAAGTTTTTATCCCGTAGTATGACACTGAATCCATCATCCCGAAGAAGAGATAGCCCTCTTTTTTTAATGCGTTCTTTTTCGTCTAACTTCGGTGTAAGCTGAATTTTCCTATTTTCCTCTCGCGAGAGGAACATAATCGAAAATACTCTTTCCACCTCACTTATTCTGTTTACTCCTATGATATGGAGCGTAGAGTAGCTGAAAGAGTTATTCAGTAAAGTCTTTATATTTCTTAGAGTTTGCGAAGAATGCTACTATAGTAAAAGTGCGAGCTAAAAAAATGCAAAACAATAGAATGATATAGAGTCTGGTAAGTCTTACTTTCAACCATCATATAATAAATACTTATCCCCCCCCCTCCCATGTTTACTTTCTCATATACGAAGTATAGATAAAGTATTGTAAACGTCAAAAATTCGAATTCGAGATTTTAATAAATATCTATATCCCCCCCCTCCTGAGTTCGAAAAGCGCATTTATGGAATTATATCTGTCTATCTGCCGATACACCTCAGTATGTCGATCACATCGGCTACAGCAAATCCTGTCGATATTGCTTCGTTCAGGGGTAACGGGATGATTATCTGTACACAAGATATCTATCTACGACAAAAATAACTCAAAAACGTTTTGAGCTGGACTAATAAAAAATTTTATATGGTCTTTAAACCAAATATATAGATTCCCATCAGAGTTTGAGTGAAATTCATTCAGAGGAAATTTATCTGTCCGGCAATCTGAATATAAGTTGAGAAGATAATTACAAAAGGAAGAGAACTAGATGAATAAAATTTGGTTCGCAGATTTAATATTTCAAATCTAAATATCAGTAAAATTTGAAACCAGATCCATGAGGAGTTTATTTTTCTTACAGCGAGCTAAAAAAATGCAAAACAATAGAATGATATAGAGTCTGGTAAGTCTTACTTTCAACCATCATATAATAAATACTTATCCCCCCCCTCCCATGTTTACTTTCTCATATACGAAGTATAGATAAAGTATTGTAAACGTCAAAAATTCGAATTCGAGGTTTTAATGAATAACTATGTTTCTCACCCCACTGAGTTCGAAAAGCGCATTTATGGAATTATATCTGTCTATCTTATGATACACCTCAGTATTTCTATGACATCGGCCACAGCAAATCCTGTCGATATTGCTTCGTTCAGGGGTAACGGGATGATCAGCTGTACACAAGACATCTATCTACGACAAAAATAACTCAAAAACGTTTTGAGCTGAACTAATAAAAATTTTTATATGGTCTTTAAACCAAATATATAGATCTCCATCAGAGTTTGAGTGAAATTCATTCAGAGGAAATTTATCTGTCCAACAACCAGAATATAAGTTGAGAACATAATTACAAAAGGAAGAGAGCTAGATGAATAAAATTTGGTTCGCAGATTTAATATTTCAAATCTAAATATCTGTAAAATTTGAAACCAGATCCATGAGGAGTTGATTTTTCTTACAGCGAGCTAAAAAAATGCAAAACAATAGAATGATATAGAGTCTGGTAAGTCTTACTTTCAACCATCATATAATAAATACTTATCCCCCCCCCTCCCATGTTTACTTTCTCATATACGAAGTATAGATAAAGTATTGTAAACGTCAAAAATTCGAATTCGAGATTTTAATGAATGACTATGTTTCTCACCCCACTGAGTTCGAAAAGCGCATTTATGGAATTATATCTGTCTATCTTATGATACACCTCAGTATTTCTATGACATCGGCCACAGCAAATCCTGTCGATATTGCTTCGTTCAGGGGTAACGGGATGATTATCTGTACACAAGATATCTATCTACGACAAAAATAACTCAAAAACGTTTTGAGCTGGACTAATAAAAAATTTTATATGGTCTTTAAACCAAATATATAGATTCCCATCAGAGTTTGAGTGAAATTCATTCAGAGGAAATTTATCTGTCCGGCAATCTGAATATAAGTTGAGAAGATAATTACAAAAGGAAGAGAACTAGATGAATAAAATTTGGTTCGCAGATTTAATATTTCAAATCTAAATATCAGTAAAATTTGAAACCAGATCCATGAGGAGTTTATTTTTCTTACAGCGAGCTAAAAAAATGCAAAACAATAGAATGATATAGAGTCTGGTAAGTCTTACTTTCAACCATCATATAATAAATACTTATCCCCCCCCCTCCCATGTTTACTTTCTCATATACGAAGTATAGATAAAGTATTGTAAACGTCAAAAATTCGAATTCGAGGTTTTAATGAATAACTATGTTTCTCACCCCACTGAGTTCGAAAAGCGCATTTATGGAATTATATCTGTCTATCTTATGATACACCTCAGTATTTCTATGACATCGGCCACAGCAAATCCTGTCGATATTGCTTCGTTCAGGGGTAACGGGATGATCAGCTGTACACAAGACATCTATCTACGACAAAAATAACTCAAAAACGTTTTGAGCTGAACTAATAAAAATTTTTATATGGTCTTTAAACCAAATATATAGATCTCCATCAGAGTTTGAGTGAAATTCATTCAGAGGAAATTTATCTGTCCAACAACCAGAATATAAGTTGAGAACATAATTACAAAAGGAAGAGAGCTAGATGAATAAAATTTGGTTCGCAGATTTAATATTTCAAATCTAAATATCTGTAAAATTTGAAACCAAATCCATGAGGAGTTGATTTTTCTTACAGCCTGTGCTTCTTTCACTAGCATTTAAACACGGTAATTTAAAACCGAGAGAATTTAAATATGTGGAATTTGGTATTTGATTTTATGATTACAACTGTCATTTTTAGTCAGGTTTCGATTTTAATAAGTTGTAAACTAAAATACATCTAAAATACAAATTCGATTTTTGGATGACTTTTGCTAAATGCCAGGGATTAATGGCTGAAACTGTTCCCAATCATCGCATAATAGATTCAACGAAAATAGAAGTTTTACGTCAATACCATTGCAAGGCATTCGTGGCTTAATCCAAATCTCATAAGGAAGGATTGGAATAACATCTTTACTAGAAAGTATGTAAGGATGCTTTGGAGAGAGGATGTTACAAATGTCATTAATACTATATACAAACCATCAAGTGAACTCAACAAATTTTACATTGCATTTAAGACTCTATGGAATCCGCCATTATAACAACTCGCGATTGTGCAGTCAGTGTGGATCAAGGTGCGGTTTCAAAAATTCTGTTTTTTTTTTTTTTTTTTGTTTGTTTGATTGTTTTTTCCATCGAATTTAATCAATTTTCTTTTCGTGAGTAAAAAAAAAAATCCATATTGTCTCTAAATTAATTTTTGGATAAATATTTACTAATCCGGCATTCAAATGATTTATTTACTCGGTAGCTTGTTTAGGTATTTTGCGACCCAAAGCAGATCACATTATTACGCTCCTCTGTTAACAAAATAGTCAATTTAGTTTCACAATTCAATTCATTTTAACTTAATCAACAATAAGTGATTTATGTTAACTAATGGTTAAGATATATTTTGGTTATGTTTTTTTTTCATTGGTTTGCCAGGGTCCTGGCATAGGGACAGAGCGTCTTCCCCTTGATATGAGAGTCCCAGTTCGGGCATGATTGTTCTTCTTCTGTGTTCTGTCTGTGAGATGTGTGAATGCCCCCCCCCCTTCTCTGTATAAAGGGGCTGTGCAAGCGAATGTGATGCATGAAGTAGCTAAGTCACACTCTTGGTCCTAGTTGGCGTTACTGAAAAAACAACAAACCCTCATTTGGCTTAAATCGCTGACAGATAACTGCCAGCGGGCTTGTAAAGTGATATAAGTCACAACAACATTTCATTGACTTTAAAAATAAGTGTATTTACTTATTTACTGCAATTCAAGACAAAACGGGATTTTATGCAAAATGCCTTTGAATCAAATTCATTTTAGAAATATATAAATAATTAATCAACTATAATGAATCTTATAACAACCTAATATCCCACGGGAAAGGGGGGAGGGCTCCTCAAGCATAAGGATGAGAAACTTCCGGCGTGGTAACTTGTTCTCGCCATTCTGGTGGGTACATAAATGGTGCCGAGTCAGCTATCCCCTATCAATGACGGGACACACCTCCTACGGGAGGGATTGTACCGTAGCTGGTCAGAGGAGTCTTAGTTCCTGCCATTGATGTCACAATGTGCGGTCATTCAGCGTGCTTCCTGATTGGTTGGAGAAGACTGACTGTGGTCTATGGCTATCGGAACTTCATCAGTTACACTTTATAAAGTGTTAATATATTCTTGGTATTTTATAATGAATAGACTTTATAGTTTTTAAGATTTGTTTATTCGATAATAACAAAAAATGATTATTTTAGTGAATCTATCTGTGACTTTTTCTCAAGCTAATGGTTTTAGGCATCTGCCATGTCAGCAATCCGCCATCTGAATTTTCTGCTTAAAAATTCTTGATTTCAGATTCTGAGAGAAGTTCAAATATTTTGTAGCCTTTAATTGTTCTTCAATTTCAATTTAAAAAATTACACTGAAAATTAAAATATATTATGAAATAAAAGCGAAAGTGAGAATTCTACTAAGGAGTTAATGATTGGCCAAAAACGTGCTGTTAAATACTTTGACGGCTGCGTTTGAATTCTATCACAATGTTTAAAATTGAATATCAAAT
The DNA here is from genome assembly GCF_947563725.1 of Argiope bruennichi. Classification (NCBI taxonomy): domain Eukaryota; kingdom Metazoa; phylum Arthropoda; class Arachnida; order Araneae; family Araneidae; genus Argiope; species Argiope bruennichi. Next base: position 17,552,881 of record NC_079154.1, on the reverse strand, counting down.
TTAATTTCAAAAAAAATTAATTAAGGGGAAAATTCCACGCAAAGGAAATTGATATCATTAAAAAGGTCATTTTTTGTGTCATAATACAAAGACTAGTTTTGTAATTTTGTAATTTTAGATTAGTTTTGTATACTAGTTTATGATTAATTGATCATAAAAGTTACCTATTTCTACTTTTTTTAGCTCGATTATACTATCTGTTTGAAGCCTATTTGTATATTTCTTTCATATCTTCTTTCCTCTGACTGAATGTACTAATTGGTAACACGGTGAATCATCTCCAGAACATTTCCATTAATACTTTGTAGTTCCGTTAATTAGCTATTTAGCAATGCGAAGCGTTGTATTTAATGCAGCTGTCAAATCCTTTAATGAAGCAGTCAGATAGTTTTTTTCAGTGTTGCCATTCGATAATAAGTAATAAGAGCTATTTCTATAGCTTGTGAACATATATATACATAATCCTATTTGTATTTCACATCCTTTTGCATTATATCCAATATTATTCTTTCTTCGTATATCTCACCTGGATTACCTCAAAATTGGGTTGAGAAACTACCGGTATGGCGGTTGATTCTTGTCAGCCTGAGGGGTGGGGCTAGGGACGGAAATGGTGTGGCTTCAGTCCTTAATGACAACGAGAAGTGCCTCCTACGGGAGGGGTTCTACCGTGATCGGGGATAGGCCTTAAGACTCAACCTTAGTTCACGACACCCGATGATTCAGATTTATCCCTATCTTTTAGACGGATCGAAATAGCTGTTTATAGTGACATTTCTTCATATATCGTTTTTTAAAAGACGGTTTCTAAATATTGTGGGTTTTCAAAAATTTCAAGTCAGACATTTATCATTTGAATTATAAAATTAAAATCATATTTTTGCTGGTAAAAAAATTTCAATTGTTATCAGTCATTATTATACACTGTTATACATATTTGTTATACATTTATAAATTATTACTGTTATACATTTATTATATTATTACTGTTAACATTTATACGGTTATACATCTGTTTTATTATTACTGTTAACATTTATACGGTTATACATCTGTTTTATTATTACTGTTAACATTTATACTGATATACATTTGTTATATTATTACTGTTAACATTTATACTGTTATACTGTTATAATTATACTGTTATACTGTTATATTATTACTGTTAACATTTATACGGTTATACATCTGTTTTATTATTACTGTTAACATTTATACTGATATACATTTGTTATAATATTACTGTTAACATTTATATTGTTATACATTTGTTATATTATTACTGTTAACATTTATACGGTTATACATCTGTTTTATTATTACTGTTAACATTTATACTGATACATTTACATTTATATTATACATTTGTTATACATTTGTTATAATATTACTGTTAACATTTATATTGTTATACATTTGTTATATTATTACTGTTAACATTTATACTGTTATACATTTGTTATATTATTACTGTTAACATTTATACTGTTATACATTTGTTATATTATTACTGTTAACATTTATACAGTTATACATTTGTTATATTATTACTGTTAACATTTATACAGTTATACATTTGTTATATTATTACTGTTATACATTTTGAATATTACTGAGAACGGAGATAGTCAGTTCTGAACAGCGGAAGTGGTCTCCTTAAAGTTTTCGCGTATACACTCTAATAAAAGTGTTAATCCCTAGTTGTCATAAAAAATTGTGGACCTTGGGTAAGACAGTCACTTTACATGCCATTAATGTACTATTATGAAATTTTAACCTTTGGGTGAATTTAGTATTTTTACTGAGCCTATCGTTTGATCCTTTGCAAGTTTCTTAACGACGCCTGGCATGCGGATAATAGTGTATTAAAATAAATTTTTATTTGAAGCGCGTTATTTTGAAACGACTGGAACAAAAAATTTGATATAAAACTATAACTGTGGTTACAAAATCACATACCAGATTTGACATATGTAAATCATTGCATTTTTTTTTGAGTTATCAGTAACACATGTTTCTGAAAATACAGACTGACAGACAGTTAGTCCCTTGTTTGATTTTACACAAAATTAGTTAGGTGTTTACACCATAAATGTTAAATCTGCATACTGAATTTTATCCTTCCAGCTTTTTTCGTTTTGTAGTGATCATATTAAATTATATTCGAACAGCCGGACTGACAGACTTCCTCTGAATAGATTTTACTCTAAAATTGATAGATATCTAAACTCTGACAACAACAAGACTTTATATGTAGAGACCTATATACTAATAAATACCAAATTTCATCCATCTAGATCTCAACATTTTTCAGTTATTTTTGTCAAAAAAAAGACAGATAGATAGACATAATACAAAAAAAAAATTGAGATTTCGAACTCAGGAACGTCTAAAATTTCTCGAGTTCAAATTTTTTGACTCGGGAATTATTGTGAATCCCGAGTTCAAATGTTTTGACGAATACAATATTTCCTTTATACTATACAATCTCTATACGAGAAAGTGAAAATCGTAGTACGGCACCTTATACAAGCAAAAGTAAAGAAATTAATTATTAATGATTTAATATGAATAGAATGTCAATATTTGTTTAAACTTCTGAAATTCATTCTCCTTTCACGCTTAAGTTAAATATTTAACGTTCATTTTTCTTTACGACTTTCAATCGATTTCTACATCTATTTTTCTCACATTTTGTTCGTTGCCATGGCATTATCACTAACGGCATTTTATTCCATAAAAAGAAAGACAAAAATAGATTTCACGCTTTGGTTCTTAAAAATAGTTCAAACATCGCCGAAAAAGTAAAAACATCCGAAAGATATATTAAAAGCAGGAACATAATATAAAATTCTAGAGTGGAAATCATCAAGGGGAGTAGAACGAATGAAATCATTTTGACTCTTTCGCGTTTTGATCAGGCCAGGGAGATAAACAAGCTATATCTAAATACATCATTAACTTTTCTAGGATTTTGTAAACATTTTTTTTTCTATCTGGAGTTATTTCGTCCGTTTCTGATCAGTAAATAAATGGTAGCAGACGCTCTTCAGATCTTAATCAGTTTTCGTTTATCCTTTCAATGCTGTATATTATTTTATGTCTTGATGTGTTTTTTTTTTCAGCAAAAACCAACAAAAATCTATTGTTTACAGTCTTTTAATAATGGTTCAGTCTTTGTTTATTGTAATGTTCGCAGTATGATGATAATAATCCAATGGGCACTCGTTTATTTTATTTTATTTTTATTACAGCCAATCATCTCATTACCAGAGAACTAAACCGTATAAACAGGGATTATTACGACTGCTGTTATGCTCATTGGCTATCTATATTCAGCAAAGACCAACAAAAATCTATTGTTTACAGTCTTTTAATAATGGTTCAGTCTTTGTTTATTGTAATGTTCGCAGTATGATGATAATAATCCAATGGGCACTCGTTTATTTTATTTTATTTTTATTACAGCCAATCATCTCATTACCAGAGAAATAAACCGTATAAACAGGGATTATTACGACTGCTGTTATGCTCATTGGCTATCTATATTCAGCAAAGACCAACAAAAATCTATTGTTTACAGTCTTTTAATAATGGTTCAGTCTTTGTTTATTGTAATGTTCGCAGTATGATGATAATAATCCAATGGGCATCCGTTTATTTTATTTTATTTTTATTACAGCCAATCATCTCATTACCAGAGAACTAAACCGTATAAACAGGGATTATTACGACTGTTGTTATGCTCATTGGCTATCTATATTCAGCAAAGACCAACAAATATCTATTGTTTACAGTCTTTTAATAATGGTTCAGTCTTTGTTTATTGTAATGTTCGCAGTATGATGATAATAATCCAATGGGCACTCGTTTATTTTATTTTATTTTTATTACAGCCAATCATCTCATTACCAGAGAACTAAACCGTATAAACAGGGATTATTACGACTGCTGTTATGCTCATTGGCTATCTATATTCAGCAAAGACCAACAAAAATCTATTGTTTACAGTCTTTTAATAATGGTTCAGTCTTTGTTTATTGTAATGTTCGCAGTATGATGATAATAATCCAATGGGCACTCGTTTATTTTATTTTATTTTTATTACAGCCAATCATCTCATTACCAGAGAACTAAACCGTATAAACAGGGATTATTACGACTGCTGTTATACTCATTGGCTATCTATATTCAGCAAAGACCAACAAAAATCTATTGTTTACAGTCTTTTAATAATGGTTCAGTCTTTGTTTATTGTAATGTTCGCAGTATGATGATAATAATCCAATGGGCACCCGTTTATTTTATTTTATTTTTATTACAGCCAATCATCTCATTACCAGAGAACTAAACCGTATAAACAGGGATTATTACGACTGTTGTTATGCTCATTGGCTATCTATATTCAGCAAAGACCAACAAAAATCTATTGTTTACAGTCTTTTAATAATGGTTCAGTCTTTGTTTATTTTAATGTTCGCAGTATGATGATAATAATCCAATGGGCACTCGTTTATTTTATTTTATTTTTATTACAGCCAATCATCTCATTACCAGAGAACTAAACCGTATAAACAGGGATTATTACGACTGCTGTTATGCTCATTGGCTATCTATATTCAGCAAAGACCAACAAAAATCTATTGTTTACAGTCTTTTAATAATGGTTCAGTCTTTGTTTATTGTAATGTTCGCAGTATGATGATAATAATCCAATGGGCACTCGTTTATTTTATTTTATTTTTATTACAGCCAATCATCTCATTACCAGAGAACTAAACCGTATAAACAGGGATTATTACGACTGCTGTTATGCTCATTGGCTATCTATATTCAGCAAAGACCAACAAAAATCTATTGTTTACAGTCTTTTAATAATGGTTCAGTCTTTGTTTATTGTAATGTTCGCAGTATGATGATAATAATCCAATGGGCACTCGTTTATTTTATTTTATTTTTATTACAGCCAATCATCTCATTACCAGAGAACTAAACCATATAAACAGGGATTATTACGACTGCTGTTATGCTCATTGGCTATCTATATTCAGCAAAGACCAACAAAAATCTATTGTTTACAGTCTTTTAATAATGGTTCAGTCTTTGCTTATTGTAATGTTCGCAGTATGATGATAATAATCCAATGGGCACTCGTTTATTTTATTTTATTTTTATTACAGCCAATCATCTCATTACCAGAGAACTAAACCGTATAAACAGGGATTATTACGACTGCTGTTATGCTCATTGGCTATCTATATTCAGCAAAGACCAACAAAAATCTATTGTTTACAGTCTTTTAATAATGGTTCAGTCTTTGTTTATTGTAATGTTCGCAGTATGATGATAATAATCCAATGGGCACCCGTTTATTTTATTTTATTTTTATTACAGCCAATCATCTCATTTCCAGAGAACTAAACCGTGTAAACAGGGATTCTTACGACTGCTGTTATGCTCATTGGCTATCTATATTCAGCAAAGACCAACAAAAATCTATTGTTTACAGTCTTTTAATAATGGTTCAGTCTTTGTTTATTGTAATGTTCGCAGTATGATGATAATAATCCAATGGGCACTCGTTTATTTTATTTTATTTTTATTACAGCCAATCATCTCATTTCCAGAGAACTAAACCGTATAAACAGGGATTCTTACGACTGCTGTTATGCTTATTGGCTATCTATATTCAGCAAAGACCAACAAAAATCTATTGTTTACAGTCTTTTAATAATGGTTCAGTCTTTGTTTATTGTAATGTTCGCAGTATGATGATAATAATCCAATGGGCACTCGTTTATTTTATTTTATTTTTATTACAGCCAATCATCTCATTTCCAGAGAACTAAACCGTGTAAACAGGGATTCTTACGACTGCTGTTATGCTCATTGGCTATCTATATTCAGCAAAGACCAACAAAAATCTATTGTTTACAGTCTTTTAATAATGGTTCAGTCTTTGTTTATTGTAATGTTCGCAGTATGATGATAATAATCCAATGGGCACTCGTTTATTTTATTTTATTTTTATTACAGCCAATCATCTCATTTCCAGAGAACTAAACCGTAAAAACAGGGATTCTTACGACTGCTGTTATGCTCATTGGCTATCTATATTCAGCAAAGACCAACAAAAATCTATTGTTTACAGTCTTTTAATAATGGTTCTGTCTTTGTTTTTTGTAATGTTCGCAGTATGATGATAATAATCCAATGGGCACTCGTTTATTTTATTTTATTTTTATTACAGCCAATCATCTCATTTCCAGAGAACTAAACCGTATAAACAGGGATTCTTACGACTGCTGTTATGCTCATTGGCTATCCATATTTTTGCCTAAGAAAACAACGACCAACAAAAGTTCAAAGAATCTTCAAACTGTTGGTTAAAAGCGAGAAATCTTTTCCGTTATTTCTTTTAATATTTTTAAAATTACTGTTCATAATGAAGTTTTCCTCTAATTTCTTTGCGTTCAGCACATTCTGTTATAGAATAGTGCTGAAAAGAGCATATTTCCCCATATATACATGTGTTGTATTGCATCCCTACGAGTCTGTAGAATTATTCTGGAAACCTTCCATGTCCCGTTATAATTTGCACTATCATCGTGTGAAATATTCTTTTTATAATTTTTGGTTCCGGTATGAATTCGAATGTCATGTGTCCTTTGCTTGACTTTATCCGTCTATCTTGCCACTGCATAGTCATTTTTCTTCTAATTTCCTTCTTTAACATTTGGAATGATCTTTTGGGACTATAATATCTATTTGGTCTTTCCATGCAGCCTTTTTTGCATATTCATCTGTTCTGTCGTTTCCGCATATTCTGATGTGAGCTTTAATCCAGTTTCATCTAATCCATTTGTTCTCTTTAGCCTTTCTCATTTTTTTTCTTTAATTTTCCAGATTTTTTTATTTTTGGTATTCGTGCATTGCATTGCCTGAATGGCTGACATAGAGTCTGAGAATATAGTAATCTATGCCAGTCTTCCAGCTCCTCATAATAATCAACTGTCATTTTTATTGCTTCCGAAGTCATTTTTATGACTTCGGCTTGGTAATTTGTAGCATGATTAGAGTACGAAGCTGGGGAGTGCGGTTAGTTGGATAATAAGAAACGACAATTTATTTCACAAATATTCCAAAAGAGCACACAGTATATATAAAATATCTATTTTAATGGTATCAATTTCGCTATTTTCCAATTTTCTTAAATATGATTTGGTAGATTGAATGTTATGGCGAAATCAAAACTATCAAAGCATTCAAATACATGCTTTTGTCGACATTAAAAATTATTATTTAATTTTTACTTTATCGTATACGTGGTATAGAGAAAGCATAGTAATGGTCAAAAAATTCAAACTCGTGATTTTGTCGAATCTCCACGTTTTAGACCTCCCTTAGTTGGAAAAACACATTTTTGGGAAACGTTCGTCTGTCCGTCTGTCAAAGATAACTCAAAAGCGCTTCTAGCTAGAAAGATGAAATTTGATATATGGTCTTTATACAAATTTGTAGATTTCTATGAAATTTTGAGCAAAATTCATTCAGAGGAAGTCTGTCCGTCCGAATATATGTTAATACGATAACTACAAAACAAAGAGAAATGGATAAAGTTTGTAAATTTTAGATTTAATATCTATAACATAGATATATATTAAATTTTGAGTCAAATTCAATAACGGATTGACTGTCTGTACTTTCAGAAACAGGTAAACACGATAAAAACGCAATGACTTAAGTATGTCAAATTTGGTATGGGATTTTGTGACTACAAGTACAGTTTTGTGTACTTGTACTTGTGTACAGTCAATCGGTTGAGAAAAATGTGTCTAAGGCACGAATTCGATTTTCGGATACTATTCCAGTTAACGGTCTCTATTTAAAGAGTTTTTAAAAAAATTCTTCAGAAAATTTAACTCAGGTAATTCTGGAAAAAGGAAATTTGGAGGTACTTACACCTTTGCTGGACAAAACTAAAACTTAATCTAAACCGCTACTATTATTTCTACCAAATATTTTTTTTTATTTTTCAATTCATACATTTTGAGCAGGAAGTTGTATCTTATAATATTTTATACAAAAGAAGTTTTTATGTTAAAAACACTGTACATGATAAGATTTTAATCCCCAGCAATTTGGAGTATATCAGCTGATTTATTCAGTGTTGAATTCATCTACGATATATAATATAGTTACGAATTTGTAATGTTGCTACCAAGCGCAGTTAGTTCCATTGAAAAAAATACAGTTTTACAAACAGCTCTGATGGATGACGGATTACCCAGGGATTAACGACATACTTGGCGACCATTTCACAATTTGGCGACTTTGGCAACAAATCGTTAGATTCCAAAATAAACAGGGATTTTGACGATAGGACCATTACGACGCGAAGTATGTTGATCCTTTCAAAAGTTTCTGTGGCCTGCTTCGGAGTCTATAAATGGTCGAGAAACCAAGTAGGAGTGAGCCAGCTTAGTGGAGTTCAAGTGATGAATGATCTGAGAATTAAGCCGTTTGACGAGACTTGAAGTCTTGAGGCAACATCAAGTCGTGAATTGAATAGTCAGTCGTATAGTCGAATCAATAATAAGTCGGCAGTCAAGTTCTATTAAGACAAATAAACAGCAAAAAATCGCAGACGTTTGTGGGACGGGTGCCATCTTTCTATCTGCTGAGTTCTATCTAAAGTCGTGTTTCGACGACCTGTGGTCTTACAAACGAGGCACGCTTTCCCCTGTTTTCCCTCTCTTGCGGTTTTCTGGGGTGCTTTGATGTTTATCTAGTTACCGACATTCCCTATTTTCCCTCTCTTGCAGTTTTCTGAATGCTTTGATGTCTGTCCTGTTTACAGACAATTTGTCGATAAAATGCAAACATCAAAGCACTCCAGAAAACCGCAGGAGAGGGAAAACAGGGGAAAGCGTGCCTCGTCTGTAAGCGGACGTGTCGTAGGCGTTTTGTGCTATTTTTCTTGTTTACAACCGATTAGCTATTTCTGTGCTTCTGTTTATTGTAAGTGCTGTTCTTGTGTACGTCCCAATTTTGTTTTTTGTCGTCTATGTATTCGTAGCTTCGTGCTGAATAAGCATCGTTCTTCCTTATTCAACTTGTTGGACAGATTCATCATACACCCAATACCTTGGACCCCTTGACTTTGTGGACTGTGAAAATACTGTAAATACCAAAAATATTTGATACTGAATTTTGAATCTGTCTTCTTTCTGTCCCTTAAAATATCACTCGGATAGTTACTAACTTGGAAGATAATTTAAATCATTGGAACCGTTCAATTTGATCTGAAAAAATATTAATTTTTGAATCTGAGGTAAAAATAATAGCATTCTATATCCATTCAATAGCGATCTGACATTAAAGGCAATAAAAGCTTTCATTTTTAAACTATAAAGTCTGTGCAAGCTTGAGATTCGAACTCGCAACGTTAGGGTTCATAGCCGAGTAACAAAGCCACTAGACAAAAGTGCACACTCTTCTCCGGAAGTTGTTAACTGGCTTATAATGTTACCACCACAACAGTCCCCCATCAGTGAGTCGGTAGAGTTTATCGCGCCAGTTATGGCGAGCGACGAACGTGATTATCGCGCCAGGCGTTATGGCGAGTGACGAACGTTGTTATCGCGCCAAGTGTTATGGCGGGCGACGGCGGGCGTGTGTGAGTGGTTGCTGCCGGTAGATGGAGCACGACAGCAGAACGAAGGATGCCGTTGTTCAGAACCAGGGTCACCAATGTGTAAGCTGAGGTTCGAACTCGCAACGTTAGGGTTCATAGCCGAGTAACAAAGCCACTAGACAAAAGTGTACACCCTTCTCCGGAAGTTGTTAACTGGCTTATAATGTTACCACCGCAAGTCTAATATATTTTGAATTTAAGAAACATTATCGATAAATTAGTTTTAGTTAAAAGGTTGAAGAACTCACATATTAGCCTTCCTCTGTGGTTCAAAAGCATTTAGAAGGGAAAAGAAATAGTTTCATGCCATATGTTTTCTGTCCATCGTTTTCATTTAACCGTTTTTCAGGATAGATATTGGAGAAAAAATAAATAAATCGATGAAAATAACCCATAGTTACTTTTATAAAGTTTGAGCGAAATGAAATATTTCCATTAACCTCACCATACACAGCAGAATCAATCTTCTTCAAATTTCCTGCCACGCCTCACCACTTCCACACTAATCCTATAGCCAGCTCCACAGCAACAAAATAAAATCTTTGAAAGCCAATCAATAAAGAGTACTTATACAAAAGGTAAAAGAAAATTTCATTTCCTCCTCCTGGTAAAAGCGTAGCTCTCAAAATCTTTCTAAATTATGTGCATCACAAATACATTCCATCCCATCTACCATTTGAGATTTTTATCTCTTTTTTTTTTAAGAATTTTGAAAAGTAACAGCGTTTATTAACTAGTGCTTTTAAGGAATCATTAGATTTCGCAGTGCATTATTCATTGTATCCCAAACAGACGTCTCGTGTATTTACAAAAGAAAATAGCAAATAACTGGTCTTTCTGTGAGAAATTTAATGAGTGTTCGCTTTCGGACTGATAATAGTCATTTTAGCATCAGGAAACATGTTGAGCGCATATTATTTCCCATATTTCGATGTCATTTAAGCCTATATATGCTTTTTTCTTACTCAAAACATTTCCATTAAATAAGAATTAACAAAAACTTGCAACATACATTTTATTTCATATTCCTACTTAAGTTACTTTACAAGCAAGAGAAAGTGCATTTCAAACAGCATCGATATTGCTAAACTTTTTCTTAAAACTATTTAAAAAATGATAAAAAATAATTAAAATAAAAAAAATTCAAATCAAAGTTACAGGTATATTAGCTAAAAAATGCTTTTGAATTTGCTTATTATTTTTTTTTTTACTGTTTGATTTATAATTATTATTATGAATAATAAAAAACTTTAAAATAAATATTGCTCTTAAATTCGCAACTAGGTGGCACCACTAGTATAGAATCCAAATTATATTACATCAGCTGGTTAAATTGCATTTGAGGTCTATAAATATTAAAGTAGTGTATTTTCTTGGAGAACAATATGTAAACTAAATTCCAAATTCTATTTTATCAGGAAGGAATTCCCCCGGGGGCACCTCGTAATTGAGGAGGAGAATCTTCCGGCATGGTGGTTGGTTCTCACCACTCTGGAGGGTACATGAAAAGGTGGGAGTCTGGGACCTCCCTTCGATGACGGGACCTACTTCCTTAGGGAAGGGTTGTGCCGTGGCCGGTGATGCTCCTTAGGACAAACTACAGTTCGGCCAGTGTTGCTGTTACGGCGGTCCAGTCATCCAGTATTATTTATCCGTGTGCCTTCGGGGAGGGGGGGGGGTCGGAGAGGCAGTGATCTGATTTATCAGAGAGGAAACGGTGACTGGATTAAAAACTTCCATTAAAAAAACAGGTCAAGTGAAATAAAAACAAATAAAAAGTATTTATCTTAATATGATATGTATTTTAATTGCAATTTTATAATCACAGTGTGTTCAGTCTTGCGACCGTGTGTGCAGCTATTTCTGATTCTTGCTTCATGAAATCCAAATCTCAAATTTCTTACCATTCAAGATTTCGTTACCTTTTTCATCTTCGAATTTTTCGTCTATAAAAAGCTAAAGAAAGCCTCACATTCTCCACTGAATCAGCATATTTCTTCTAAAAACCAAGTCCAAGCCTTATTCCCCGGTCTTGAAAATCTATATAACGTGATTGATTCTTACGAAGCGGACGTGTTTCTTAGCTGAGTAAGCAATCCCCGTTCATTCTGTCCAAGACGAAAGCAGGAAGCTATTTCTCAGACGATTTTTAAAGAAACGAACGTGACGAAAGTTATATTTGCAGACGCATATCTCTGTACAAATACGCCATGAAATTCTGAAAGAAAAATCGTTGTAACAAGATGAATTACTCCTGAACGATCATTTAAAAAGTATCTTCAGTTTTGAAATAATTTTATTTTCTCGTATGCGAAGTTTTACAAAAAGAATCTAATGTAATTGTCGAAAAATTCTTTCTCTATGTTGTGGAGATTTGATGTTTAGAATCTATATAACATTTACATTTTAGATTTCTCTAAGCCTGCAAAAAATATTTTTGGAATTATGGTTGTTTTTATATGTGTCTGTATGTCTTTCGTTGGTCTGTAAACACGATTACTATAGAGAAAATAAAGTAAATTTTATATGAGGGTCCGTTCATCGAAACTGTACATTGATATCTAATCTTTGGACAAAACTATCGATAGGAAGTGTATTAGAGTTGTCATGATTACATGAAAACAATAACTCAAAAAATTAAATGAATCAAATTGTAGAAATGAGCCGCATAATATTTACAGTTTTTAAAAAAGACTATATATATATATATATATATATATATATATATATATATATATATATATATATATATATATATATATATATATATATATATATATATATATATATATATATATATATATATATATATATATATATATATATATATATATATATCCTAAATACATATTTATATTAATAACTAGCCGCCTTTGGCGACCAGCCGGTTCGCCCATCTTAATGTTCGTTAGAATTTTAATAATTAAATATTTTATGTAATTCCTACTTTAATAATTTCTTCATCAAAATATTTTAAAACTTTAAATTTTGATATATAATTCACTCATAATATTATAAACGCCTTCAGTCACAACGTAATATGTATCTCTCTAATTTTCTGTTAGTTCCCGTAGAATTTATACTATAAATTAAAGTGGAAAGGATTAATCTGTAATTAATATAATAATATTTTTTACTGAAACAAAGTATTTTTTTGTAATATGATTACTGAAAAGAGTCACTGAGCGTTTAAACTTTATGGGCACTAAAGAATATCTTTCCTAATTTATGTAATATTTCAAGAATTTGTCAACAAAATATTCTCAGATTCATCATGACCAGAACGATTCATTAACAATGTTTCATTTTAAATGCATCGAACATTAAGAAAATAAAACGAATCGTTTAAAATAATCGGTTGAAAACAGGTTAAAAGAACTACTTAAAAAATGATGTACTTAAAACTATAAGCGTATACAAAAAATATATAACTAACTTAAATACAATTTAATTACAAAAACATGCAACGAACTAAAAATAATTTAAATCGAGTCCGCTTCCGTTGAAATGTAAACAATGATAATACAATGCGCATGCGTGAATTTTCAACGCCAGTTACGGAACGCAAATGCGTGATTTTTTCTACGCCAGTTGGAGTAATGCAATGCAGATTAGAAATTTTTAATTTCCTTTATTCTGTTTTATTTTAATTCAAAAGTACTTCAGAATGAATCTGAAAGATCGATTCATTAACAATGTTTCATTTTAAATGCATCAAACATTAAGAAAATAAACAGAATCGTTTGAAATAAAACGCCGAAAAATACTAACCCTAGCCTCATAACTGTTGGGAAAAAAAATTGAAGTCGTACTCATTTGGCGATTTCAAGATTTTTTTGGCGGGAAAGTTAGTTTTTAATTAATAATTAAAATTCTAATTAAAAATTCAAAAAAAGGGCTATCCTATCTTTTAAGTTAGATCAAACTGCACACGGTGTGCAAATTTGATTAAAATCGGTTAAGTAGTTTAGGAGTCCATCGCGGACAAACAACGTGACACGTAATTTATATATATTAAGATAAAGGTGTGTGTGTGTGTGTTAGTCCTTCTAGAAACTAGAACCTTTCACCTATATCTACCAAATTTAACACATATGTATCTTGGAGGGAATGTGTGAATGTACACATTAAGGTGATTTATTTTAAATTTTAATTCCATTAATTAAAATTTAAACTGAATTTTAGCCTGATTTGACGATAACTTCCGAAAATGTTATTGGAGAAACAAGAATTTTATACCATTTCAAAATATCAAAAAAATGTCTTTTAATGATATCAATTTTAAAATAATACCAATTTTTGTTGAATTTTAGTAATTGTTTAAAAACATCATATTTGATTTTAAAAATCTAATTTTTGCCTTTTTCCAACAGTAAATTATACTATTACCACGAAATGAAAACTATATTCATCATTTCAGACATACTTAATAGACCAATTTTTTTTTATTTTTGAATTAGTTTAGTTATTTTAACTGTGCTGTTATCAATTTGCAAAATTGAAATTAATTAAATAACATTTATTTTTTTATTTTTGAATTAGTTTAGTTATTTTAACTGTGTTGTTTTCAATTTGCAAAATTGAAATTAATTAAATAACAATTATTTTTTTTTATTTTTGAATTAGTTTAATTATTTTAATTGTGCTGTTTTCAATTTGCAAAATTGAAATTAATTAAACATATTTTTTTTTAATTATAGTCACTTTATATTTTTTTAAATATTAATTACATGAAAATTTATTATTTCTTCTTAAACAAAAATGTTTTGAATGATAATAATTTAATCATCATACACATTTTTTAAATTTTTATTAATTTTTCAAAATTTATTTTAAACTCAGTTAACAGCCATACTCCGAAATCTAATAATTAAAATCAAATCAATTTTTTGTTCCATCAAATAATTCAATCGTGCTCAGTGTTAAAATTACAAAGAAAATTAATCATTTCTTTCAATATCAACAAAAAGGCAGAAGTTTTTATCTATCTTTTTTTCACAGCATGCATCTTTTAATCCGCACCCATAACTATCAAACGACTGTTTAATTATTTTCTTTATGGGACATTTCGTTTAACTTTCACAAATTTGTTAATGATCGTATTTAGTGTTCAAATTACTAGGATCCTTTCTTGCAATTAGGAAGAGGCCCTGTGGGGAAAATGAAGGAACACTAAACAATATTTTTTCTATCAGTCACATAAACACAAAAAAAGAAGAGAATAATACTTTGGAATATTATGGCAATAAAAATAACATATGAGGAAATTTCTGACAAAAATAACAGTCATAATAACAAATATGATAAAGGAGGATAGGAAATAATTCTGAAAATAACAATGATAGAGGGAAGGAATGTAATCCCAAGGTTGCTAGACAGGATGGTTCAGATTCAGAGACAATGTGAAGTGCAGGATTTATTTACTGACCGTAAAATCAGACTATATGGAAAAAAAAAAAACTAAACTAAGATCATTAAAGAAAGTTGCATCGAAAAGTTGTTATATTAAATTTAAAGTGTTAAGAATTCTTAAACAGTTTTCAATATTTGTATTTGAGCAAAGGCATTATATATCAGCTAGTAATTAATAATTTATAATTTTTTGAAAGGATGTCTAGACTGAATAAATAACATGTAATAACATTTCCATAAATGTAATTACATTGATGACAATTCAAGTTACGAACATCATCTGTAAATAAAGTGAATTAAAATAAATTACTTCTAATTTATACGCTGTTTATTGCGAGGTATTAACTAAGCAAGTTGTTGATGCATAATCTCGAGAAATTTTGTGAACTATTTATTAAATATGTTATCATTATATTTTAAAAAAATAATAAAATCACTACAACCCTTTTTAATAATTTTCTACTCGTGATATAATTACGAATTTAAAATAATTTAACATGATTATTTAATTAAAATATACTTAGTCTTATAAACCTTTAAAAATCGATTACATAGTTAACCTTTGAAATTTAAATATGAAACTCTCACATTTTTTTAATTAACTTAAATGTTTCACAAATTTCATTTCCCAACGTCAGCACATCTCCACATTTTCACATTAATATTCCGAATCGGCTGTTTATAGGGGGAAGGAGATCGATCCAAAAATAAAAAGACATATGTACATAGGAATTAAAAATCTCTTTCAAATATTAATAATTTCTTAAAAGAAATGACAATTAATCTTTTTTCAAGAGAAGCGCAAATTGGTTTTAAAAGAGGGCACTAAAATGCTGATCTGACAAAATACACTTGAAGGGACTTAACTTCTTACTCCAGGAAAATAGGGAGGGACTGAAGATTTTAATATCACACACCCTTCCCACCCTACAAACTCCCCTTTTTAAAAATCACAGCACGCATGACTCCATGCCGTTTGATTAAAAATTTCATCATCGCTGGATTTCTTAACTACACCGAAAAGGAAGGAAGGCGCAAGAAAAAATTTCGTCGAATGAAGTTAGAGAAAGGGCCTACGGCCCCCATTGCTGGAGAAGAGTTTCGGGAAGTGGGGAGAATGAAGGATGGTGTTCTTTTTCTATTTCGTTCTTGCTAGGGGTACAAAAGCAAAGACAGAGAAAGGGGGGACTTTGTGACTCCTCTCTCAGTTCGAGCCCAATCGATAGCTAAAAGGTGGCGGCCAATCCATTCCAACAATTGAGAGGGGGTGTCGTTTGGAGGATTTTTAGAACAAGATCCACCTGGGAATGGTGGCAGATCATGGGGATAGAAATAAGCATTGCTACCGTAGATATTTTTTAAATGATTCTTAACTTCACTTAATTGACTATTCTTATGTCCAGTGTTCAGATTTTAAAGCTTTCTAAATTTTAACTATACTAAATAAACATTAATTTTTTATTTAATATTTTTAGCTCCAATATAAATTAAGAGCATTCGTTTAAAAATGTTTTTCTAACTTTTTTTTTTTCTTTTTCTAGAAAGCACTTATTATGAAGAACTAACTTTTATAATTAGAAGGCTGCAGTTCTGTAGTTCAGAAGCAAGTAGTACTGCATAAATTATTTCACAAGTAAATACAATTGAAATGGAAGAAAAAACTATTTTGAAATGTAGCATAATCTCTAAATAATGCATAATTTTAAATTGTTAAGTAAAAAAAAAATCTCACCTCATTTTTTTTTTTTAATAAGTGACTTCTTATAAAAAAAAACGAATGTACGTGCTGATAGTAAATGAATATTCTAACTTTGCAGGGCTATTAAAATAATTGTTTTTCGTCGGAAATTACAAATAGTAGTTGAAAGTTTAAATTCTGCACAGTTATAAGTGTTCATTATAGGTCCCTTCAAAAATACGAAAGATACCAAGGCGATACCATAAACACATTCCATACTTTTCCAGCATCTTTGTCATAATCTTTGAAATCTTGCAGATAGCGTGTCTTAAATCCATCAACGTCATTTGGTAACAGTGAAAAAACATTTTCTGTTTAATATAGCCTAAAAAAAAAAAATATTATCATATATGCATATCTATATTTTTTCAAAGTTTCACACCAATAATTCAGAAAAAAAATCATGAAAAGTTATAATATCATTTCAATATCCTTCGTATTTGCGAAGATGCTCACACTGAACACTTATAGCTGTATTGGATTTAACTTTTCAATTGGTTTTTTTAAAGTCCAATGAACAATAAAGTTGTACCTTGTTGTGTTTCAAAGTTGGGATATTCATTTATATCAGCTTGCATATTAACCCTTAACTGGGGAGGTGAAATTTTAGGACTTAACTGGGGAGGTGCGGTCCACGAGACCGCATTTCATTTACACTCAAATTAAATTTTCTAATGAATGTATTAGTATGAAAAACTGTCAATATATTTTGCAGATATTTTTCTTCACATATAGATATGTTTTAGAAATTTTTCAAAATATATTATCAATGAAAAAAGTAAATGCGTTGGAACATACATTTTCTTCTCAAATTATATGTTGCAATAAATAATATTCTTGAAAAACCATATTACGTTTTACTTTTTAAATCATATTTATTTTTACAGTATATGAAGGTATATAGAAGACAATATAATGTAAAATTCAACAATTATATGAAAAATAAAAAAAAATGACAACAGGTAAAATTGGCCCTTTTCTTATCGGCTTGTGTGACTTTCATAGCACGGTTGGTTTTCTAGGGCATTTTAAACATATAGGTTAAGAACTAGTATAAAAAATCAACCTATAAATTCTGTATATATATATCTTGGTATATTAATATATTTTATAATTTTTTCAAAATACATTATCACCAGAAAAATTAATTATATTTGAACATACATATAAAAATCAGTTGAATGCGAACTTTCATCGAAAAACTCTTCTGTACAATTATCCTTATCACTAAAATCCCTTTCTGCTTCATTTAAAAGTGTCTGGAGCACTGCTTCATAATAGGATCAGTAAACTGGATGATATTTCGGGGCCCAAGTTTTGGCGTCATCTGCTAAGCCTTGTTTATCACTGGGACACTAACAGGGAGATGCGGTCTTAGAGACCGCGCTCGAAGAAATAACTGAATTATTTTAAAAAGCATCTGCTGAAATCGGTTGAAAAAGTGCACGTGTATTGAAGGTCACAAAACAGGAAGCTACAGGGTCAATCCATTCAATTGAACTAAAAATAGAATAGGGAGGACAGAAAATCCATCGCTAGCGGTCTCATAGACAGCACGTCCCCAGTTAAGGGTTAAGACAGACGAATTTATATCGGAGTAATGTGAAAGCTGTATAATAGTTAACTATAATAGCTATCAGAGCTATGCCTTAACTGTATGATAGCTAACGAGAAAAAGTATGAAATATATCAGAAGATCAATGGCGAGTCTTGCATTGGAGAAGAGCAAAGGATAGAAAAAACTTACACAGTTTGTCACCAATTGTAGTATCTGCACCTAGAACAGTCTAGCCACCATTAAACTCGACGAGAAGCATTTTCCGTTTTCGGTTTCTGGTATTCCTTACATATTATGTAGTATACGACTTTTGATATCTGCTGAGATTGATCAACGTATAGACCAGTTACATATCTAATAACTGTTAAATTACAAATCTAATAACTATTGATGCATTTTCTATTTTCTTTCTCTGGTTTTCACTAATTTTATTTTCATTCCCTTTCATTCATCGAATTCTTAATATTGCCGCATTGAAAAGAAGCAGTCGACTTTCCATAGCCGATTGGTCATCACACTAGCCTCGTAATCAAGAGATCGGGAGTTCGAATCCTGCTGACGACAATAAGATTCGAAATTTGTGTAAATATGTATTGAATTCCTTGATTTATGTTTTCCTTTATTTCGTGCTCCAGAAGATTCTGGACCTTTCTTTAGTTTACCAGATAAGTGCACTGGACTTTTCTTACTGTCTCCAGAAAAGTATTCTGGAACTTTCCCTGCAGGTATAAAAGACGAAGTTCTCTCAGCTCAGAGTTGTGCAGGTCTTGTATTTGTACTTCGCTCATTGAATTGAGCTAATAAATTGGTTTAGCTTTACTTCCTGTGTGTCATTAAGTTCCGCGTTCAAGTAGCTACGTGACAATATGAAAAAAATGAGTGTTAAAAATGATATCAGAGGTGCTACAGCTCTGCAATTCTAATTGACAAGTCGCCATAGTCATAACAGAAACGGTAACATTTAGTAAAGGTAAGTAGCATTCTTATGTATATTTTGGGGAAATGATTGGAAATTAAGGGCAAAGGAAACAATTTAGCAGAGGGAAATGAGAAAGAAAAGAAAGGATAAGATTGAAGAAGTGCCAGTTTTTAAATTTCTGTCTGGATAAGTACAACCTGCTTGTCTTCGCAGTTCCAATATCACCATTTTTTTCCTATCTATATGCCATATCCATGTGCACTTTAACAGACTTTTCGAATAATTTTGAATTGCAGCGAGAAACGAGAGTAGGCGTAAAAGCTGTAAATGTAATAAATCATTCTTTCAAAGTTTCATTGTAACATTTTGATAGTTGACAATTGTTGATAAAGTTCTCCCTTATTATTGTAAAATGCGGCTAATGCATTCACTTGCCACCAGCTTATTTATGTTTTACAAAATAAGAATTTTTTAATGAAGAATCTAGTGAGTATGAATATGCTGACATATTACTGCATAAGTCATGCTAGTATTATGCTAAATGTCTGACTTTATCCGATTCTACTTACTTTTGTCCTTTAATATCAATGAAACCATGTCACATATGGTTTCAAGCTCGTGTGTATGGGTGGGCGAAAAGTTTTAGAATGTTTTTAAAGCTGGCTATTTTTTCAATCATTTTCACCAACATGCTACTCGTTTCTATGATGTATCTATATCCTTTGACACTCCGGGTTTCCTCCAAACTTCATAAATATATATTTTTTGGATACTTATTAGTCTAATCTTCGTCGCTCGTAGCTTCTTAGATTTTGTTTCTCTTTATAATTGATTCCTTTGGGCAATATTCTATAAATAGTTTCTTTGAATAATTCATAATTGATGAAACTTTTCAAATTATCTTTAGCTTTTAACATCCCATTTTAATAGCTTTCACTGTACGAATTTCCTTAGCTGGAGGCAGCTATAGCAAACATAAATACATAATGTCTGCTGCGTTATTTTCAAATTGCATTTCCTATTTTAAGACTGCATTATCACATTTAAATTTACAACAGCCTTTGGATGTGCTTAAGCTAATTAATTATGTATAAAGGCTAATTTCCGCTCATAGTTTCAAAATTTTTTTTAAATTTATAAAAGTATTTTGTTTGGACTGTAGTATTTTCTATTATGTTTTAATTTCTTGAAATGCTCTTTTGATTCTGCTAAAACAATTCTTTATATCCCACTCACTCAAGTGACATCATTGTCAAAATGTTTACGCCACACTGTATCACTAATTAATTAACAATTTCATTATAAACTATTAGAAATATTAAATTGATATTACTATTTAATGAATGTCTTTTGAAGCGTCTTAGCATTATCAAGATATTTTTTTCAAAAAATTTCAATTTATAATCTCTGAAATATCGATTGAAACTTTGAATATTCTCTTTTTGTATTAATTTTAATTATTTTATTTTTTTAACTTGAACTTATTCAGTATGTATTTTGAAAAATTCTTCTCTTTTTGTTTTTAAAAAATATTTATAATTTATACAAAATTACAAATAAATATTTAGTTGATTCTCAAGACAGGAAGATAATTTATTGAATGATTTAGGTGTTATATATTTACCTCCTGAATAGCACCTAATTTTGCAGACAATAGAGGCAAATGAAGTTTAGTTATTGAAAGAATTTAGAATAACGAAATGCTTTTGCAGATTTTTATGTGGCATTGAAAATTTAAAGAGAATAATGTAACAAATTTTATATATCTCTGTTGGCTGTAGGATAACATGTTGTAAACAAGAGGTCTCAGCGAAAAGAAATTCAGATAAAGGATTATTAGATGTCTGATATAATCAGACATTACAAAAGTTAAATCCAAAACTTCCGAATTTGTAAAAATGTAGATAATATTATTTTTAATTTTCATGTGACAGCGAAAATTGAAAGCGAATAGTGTAACAAATTTTGCGTAACTTCGTTGACTGTAGGATAATACTTCGTAAACAAGAACTCTCGATCTGAAGAAATTTAGACGGAAGTTATTAGATGTCTGAATATAAATAGGCATTACAGAAATTAAATCAAGAATTTACAAATTTGTAAAAGTGTAGAAAATATTACTTTTTTTTCAAATTTCATTTATATAGACAAATTTTAAAATAGAATGTTGAATATATTTGATCTCTGATAGCGAATTGTAAATATTATTTCTTCTTTTGTAACGAAACAGCATGCAAAATGTTTGACTAGGACATCTGTCTTACGACATTATGGCAAAGGGCAAGATATTTTAGAGGTAATTCATTGAATAATTAAATAGCTTACATACTCCCCTTACATTCCGCGAACCATTTCCTTCATACAAGCCTCTCTACATCTCCAAAGCATATTAATATGCATTCTTCGGATTCTAATAACATATTTCAAGAAAAGGGGGTCACATATTTAAAGAGTCACCATCTACATCAAAATTTCGCTCGAATCATGCTTAATTTTCAGTTATTAGCAAATAAATCAACTTAATTCTCAGAGATATGTCCAAAATACCGACTCACTTAGAAATTATGCGAAAAAGATATTTTTAAAACAGCATGATCGTCAACTTCGAGAAATGATACAGCTAAACATAAATTATTAAAAAAAAAAAAAAAAACTTTTGTGAGCTAAAAGATTTGCTTCGCTAAGAAAAATAGTTTCATGTGTTTATCCATATGACTATAGATGTTTGGTAAAGAACTATTTAATAACTGTAATTACGCAGAATTTTTGTATCACGATTGTTTTCAGAACGTTTGAAATATAGTAATCTTTAGTTCTAAAAGAATACTTAAATTTATTTAATCGAGGGATATGAACTCCCACAACTTTTTTACAAAAATTTAAATTAATAAAAATCATTTAATTTCGTTTTTTTTTCCTGGTCTGAAAAATATACATTCTTAATATATCAATGGATATAAATGAATCAATAGTTAAAATTAACTGAAACATTATGAAAATGAAAATCAAAATTATTGTGTTTCAAACCGAATATTAGCTAACCACTGGCTGAAACCATTTCCTGACTTAGGTATGGTGTAATGTAACTGTATTTTAAACAAAGAGAAGTGAAAAAAAATGTATCAGTTTTAGGCATCATATTGAATGATTCCATTTTTTCAAAAGAAAAAAAAAATTCTAAAACTCCTGTTAAATAATACATTGTCAAGTTCGATCATACTTTCATTTAATATAGTATATACAAACATAAAAAATATGAAGTCACTCGAAAGCAAGTTTCCCGGCCAAGCTAAAATAAAAACACCAATTAATATTGAAGAGAAGCCAATAAAAAAATTATAAACGAACCGTTTGCTTACTGATAAATCTGAAGTACATGAATCACTAGAGGTGTTTATACATCAAAGTTCTCAAAATAATAGATACAAATTTCTTGTAGAAAATGCTCTAATTATAAATCTGTTTGTGCATGGAAGGATAGTGGAGATTTAAGAAACAGAAAATTTAGGAAGGCAATTTTTTATAGTGAAAGTTATGAAGCTTGGTGTACGAGCTGAAATGGTTATTATCTAATGGATTCTGGTCATCTAGAGACAATAAGTGTATCCGGGTAATCACTTGTAATGACTTTATTGCAAAAATTGCAGATACACTCTTGTATTACAGTAGTATTTCAAATCTGTTGTTATTTAGGATAGATGCATCTGTAACGATATGATAAAACTTTTTTAATGAATTTCAATTGTCTTTATACTTGATTAACGCAAGATTCTGATTTTAAATCATTCTTGTATTCATCCCTATTAGCACAAGATATTGTATGATTCCTATTCCCACGATATTGTTTGATGTTCTGAATGCCAACCAATTTTGAAAAGATATCGAATCAATGTTGTTCCACATTTAGTGTTAATAGGGATTAACTTGAATTATTATTTATCAAGATGTTCTTTAAGATTACTTTATTTGAACATTATAACATTGAACAAATTACATTTATAAATTATAGATGAGGGTTCACTTGATTTGGATATATTTAAATTTTGTAGTTATCGTTTAACGGTTTTATTACCGTGGCAAAACATAATACTGAAATCAGTGCTTTTTCCAGCAGCATTTTTTTTTCTTTCATCAATTGTCCTGACTGTAAACCGAAACAAGAATAGCAAATTCTTTAGAATCTTTTAACCTCAAAATTTGCATAAAAAACGAGTTACTGTAAGATTTCCAAAAGTAATGTGGGTTATTTCATGCGGAATATTTTTTCGAATAATATCTTGTCCTTTTGTTAGTCAAAAACAAGCTTTATGCATAAGAATTAAGGATTTTATATGCAATCAAACGGCGTGATTGGAATGAATCATTGAGACTCCATTTTATTATCATAAACTAGTCTTCAATAAAATTTTTTATCTCTAGATCCCATTTCTAGTTTTTCTGTAGAAATTGCAATTGGGAACTAAATAAATATGATGGATTTAACATTTCGAAGCTAATGTTATTTTCTGACATATTTTAACTACTAAAAAAGAAATATTTCATTATTTATAGGTTTCCTTGGGACTATTTTTTTAACTGCAAAACTAAAAATTAATAATTAACAAGGACGGTCAACAATTTTATTGTTAAGAATTTTTTTTTCTAAATTTTTCTCTTCCAATTAATATCTATTTTACTTGTCATGATCTTATCTTGTCTTTTACTTATATTTTGATCATGATTATTTTCTAAAAAGTTTCAAAACTATTGTTTTTTTATAATCAATGAGCAAAAGATTTTTTTCAAATTAAACCTCTTCCCTATAAAAATATTAAAATGAAATGCTTGTATCTTTAATATAATTATAAAATTGGAATTCTGTATGTTATTTAATTCATAAATACAGAGAAACAGTGCAAGATAAAAATTCATCGCCTTTGCATGTTGAGATCTAATTTTTGTAAACAGTTCTTCAAACAGAACAATGTCTATTTAAATCCAATTATATGAAATTTAAAAATATAAAATGTCAGCCAAATGTTCACGTTGATGCTGATGAAATTTAGCAAAAAATATTTTACTTGTTAATTCTATTTCTATGGGGGAAAATTAACAAAAAATATTTTACTTGTTAATTCTATTTCTATGGGGGAAAATTGAAATGGCCGAAGTCAATGGTTTTTCTTGAATGGATTGATAATCACTTATAGTGAAACCTTGCAAAATGAGTATAATTCTTTCTGAATCTTACTCATAAGCGAAACAATTTTTTTCCATAGGAATCCATGTAAAATAGAACAAACAATTCCATTACGAAAAACTGCTCTTACGAATTAATGATAATGTAATTTATTATTTATAAAGCAATATAATATTCTTTCAAGGGAATTGTCTAAAGTCATTCGTCTTTGGCTACCCTTCCTAATTTCAGACACAGTGTCATCATTAAATGAATTTTTACTGCTCATAACTTTTGTCTTATTAGGGTGATGCTTTTAACATTTTATGCACCGATTTCCCATGCTTTCAATATCTTCCTTATTTCATTTAGAATTGTAGCTCTGTTTAATCTACTATTTTTTTTCACTCCTAACTAAATATCTTATGCAGTTTTTTGCTTTGACACAGAATGCAGCTCCATAAGTTCTTCAGTAGTTCTGGCTATATTCTTCCGCCAGTTCCTAGATGGCACTATTATCTACCTCTAGACCCAAAATCTTGACCAGAGACACAATCTCATCGATTAAAGTTCCCCCAAATCTTCCTAAAATCCCTCGGAGTCTCGTTCGACACCGCTATCCGGTCAAATCTTATTCCATACATATACAAGGGCTCCTTCTAAACAGGCGCTGAGCACAAACTGATACAGGCCAATCTAGAATATGATACCATGATGCCTCCTCGGCGTTCATTAAGCAAGTTTCTTTTTTACATTTTGTCTTGCTCGTTATGCAATCACTCGTTGTGAAAGATGTGTGTGTGTGTGTGTGTGTGTGTGTGTGCGCGCACGCTGGCACTCTACAGGACAGACCGAGTGACTTAGGGTTACCAGATTAGGTACATATATTTATTAGAATAAGAATTTTTTGAATTTTCCTCGAAAAATTCGAGAACTCAGATTTTTATTTTCAGAGTCTCAAGCATGAGTGTTTTGTGATTCTCATAATAGTTGTAATTCTCATAATAAAAAAAAACCCTAATATTTATTTTGGACACCTGCTTTACGACTGATTGTAAAGAAAATTTGACAGAAAACTATACTTTTAGCAATAAGGTCACTAAATTTCATTTGTAGCATTTTTGAATCTTTGAGTTATCAAGTTAGCATGCATGCTATTGTACAGAAAGACAGGCGGTCAATCCGTTGATGGTTTTTTTTTTTTTTCAAAATCAGATACTTACGTTTTAGATATTAAAACTGTGTAAGAAATTTCATTCGTCTTGTGCTTTACGTTTTATGTGCGTTGTGACTTATGGCAGTTTGAAAGCCCGCTGACAGTTATCTGTCAGCAATTTAAGCCGAATGAACGTCTTTTGTTTTTTCAGTAGCGCCAACTATGGCCAAAAGTACGACTTAGCTACTCACACTTTTTATGGGGCGAACTTCATTCATGCATTTAATTCACTCATCCACAGATCGTAATTTAGACCTGAATCAGAGAACGGTCACCTCTGAACCAGTACCCCCAGTGGTATTATTCCCGACATGGAGTATTTTGTGACTACGCCAGATTTATACGTGCGCCAATCACCAAACACATGGAGAGTCTTCGGTCAGCAAGGTTCGAACTCACAACCTGAGAGTGCGCCAACGCTCTACCAACCAGGCTATTCCGGCCGCAGACGTTTTATAGTTTTCATATTTATATTCACTGAGACTGATGTATAGACAAATTTTGTTCAAAATTGAATTGGAATTTACTCATTTATAATTCATTAATCTATAAAATAACATATTGAATTTCATTCATTTAGCTCAAAACATTTTTGAACAAACAAACAAACAAACGTAAATTCAAATATACAAACATTTTTCTAGTTCATATATATCAGAAGCCTTGTGATTTGTAAAAGTTCGAATTCTTGACGGTTACAAAATTTCTCTTTATCTACTTAAGATAAGATAATCTAAAACGGATATCTCTATAAAAGAGTTTTCATACAAGTTTCGATAATTTACGAGATTTCTTATCGATTTTGCAATGTTCAGATAAATAAATATTTATCAAAACTGATGACATTGTTTTTAAAATACAAATGCACAAAGTAATTACGAATGTCTTAATATATCTAATTTACGATAACGTATGTGATTTTTTTTTAAAATTTTTAAATTACATGGAAGAGGGAAATTTCGAAATGCCACAAAGTTCCGAATGTAGCTATTGATTCTTCAACTCATTAGAAATATTGAGCAATAATTTTTATTAAAAAAAATCAGACAATATTTCTAAATGGAATTTAAAAAACACAATTTTGCAGACGACTTTTCTAACGACTTTATTTTTTATGTTTAACGGAGTTTTCATTTTCTAGGATATGAAATGCATATCCTAGATATGTATTTCACGAACACAATACAAGTTATTGTGTTCGTCAAAAAATTCGAGCTCTTAATTTTGAAGAATGTCTGTATTTCAGATCTCAATATGTCAAAAAAAAATGGAATTACTATTTGTGAACATGAAAATTCAAAAACGATTCTAACTAGCCGATAAAATTCGACATGTAGCCTTTGCACTAGATTTGTAAATTTCTATCAAATTATAAACAGAATCCATTCTCAAATATTCTGTCTGTCAGTCCAAGTATTAAGAAATACGATGCACAGAAAATGGAATATAAAAATTTCAAAGGTTTATAGATAGATAAAATTTGTATATAATTCCATAAATGATTTTTCAGGTTGGGGGAATTCTAATGCTTGGAATAACATTGAAATCTTGTGGACAAATTTTTCAATATACAAAATTCTGTCATTGTGCAACTTCTATTAAAAAAAATAAGATAATTACTAAATTAAAAATACTTTTATATGAACATCCATGTACTATATTCTATTTTATTACCACATTTTTTTTATGTTCCCATTCCCATTTTTTTATATTCCCATCCCAATTTTTGAGGTTGTGCAATGTGCCAAATTTTATTCGTCTAGCTCTTTGTGTTCTGAATTATTCAGTTTACATATAAACAAATTCAATAGCAAAACTCTTTTATTTCATCTACTTGGTCAGTCTGGGAATTCATGAAAATCTCTTTTCCCAGATGGAATTTTTTTTACTATTCCAATTTCCATTACTTCCTATTTCTATGCTTCATACATAGGCAAATAAAAACACATCAATGGCATTATATTTGTATTTCTTTCTTAAATTTCTTCTATTTAAAGATATAGTACCACTGCCACATAGAATTTACAACAATTATGAGAAGTATAAACCATTCAAACCCATAGTGTTTGGTTACAAGCCGATTTCCTGACGCAGAAAACTTCTCCAGAAATGAGCAATGGCACAAGTGATCATTTTGATCTCATTCCTAACATCCAACGATTACGTAAGTACAAGATTAAGCCATAACACAGGATAGCTTTTGGGCAACAGCATCAGAAATGGCTCCAGCTATCACTAGCTGGCCTTGGAATTCCCATGAAACAGCTCTATCTTCGTACAGGAATTGCTATAAATACGTCATCATAAACCAGAACATATTCCTGACAATAAAATCCTGAAGGAAACTAAATGTTATTGGTTTTCATGATTGGATGGCTGTGTGAATGTGTTTTAATACAAGATATGGTATTTCGCATCCATTTCCATAAAGAGAAGTAAGAAAATTAGTCTACTATTACATAATGGATGGCCTTGTTGTCTCGTATAAGATTTGGTTTATCATTTATAAGTTAATAATCTGTATTTTCATTTTGCTATTCAGATAGGAAATGCTTACAAATTTGAAATTCTCAAATAATATATGTGGAATGAACTAATAAAGAATTTATTTGGATAAAATTCTTACAATAAAATTATCTTCATATAACAGAATTATGTTAAATGGACAATAAGACTATATTATAATCAACAACCAGAAACATTTAATCTAAAAACATTTGTCCGTTTTAGATTTGTCCCTGTTGAATAAAGTCATTTTTTTTCTCGAATAAAAAAAGGAGTATAGAGTAAAGACAGTAATCGTCGAAAAATTCGAACTTGAAATTTTGAAGAATCACCCTGTTTTAGATCTCCCTTAGTTCGAAAAACACATTTTTAGAAAATGTCTGTCTGTCTCTCTGTATGTGACTAAGGTAAATCAAAAACACTTTGAGCTAGACGGTTGTAATTTGTTATACGATCTTTACATCATATTTGCAGATTTCTTACAAATGTTGAGCAAAGTCTGTTCAGAGGAATTCCATCTGTCCGGCTGTTCGAATTTAAGTTAACACGATAATTGCAAATCGTAGAAAGTTAAATAAATAAAATTCGTTATTACGATTTAACATCTATAATGTAAACACCTATCAAATTTTGAACCAAATCCAACCATGGGGTGACTGCCTGTCGGCCTGTACTTTCCGAAGCATGTAAACGCGATAATTCAAAAACACATATGACTTAAAACACGATGATTTCAATTCTTGTATTTCAATTCTTTCAATTCAATTTTTTGTGTGTGTGTTCTATTTTTGTATTTTCTGACTACAATTGTAGTTCTGTGCCAAATTTTTGTTTCCATCGGTTGAGAAAAAAAATGTCTATAACGCGAATTCGATTTTGGGACACCATTAACGTATGCCAGGGATTAATCGCCAAATAACTCGCCAAACATGGCACGATTCTGTAAAAATGTTAAATACATATCAAAAGTTAATATTCCATAACTAATGTACTCCATTGCCGTGTAAGGTGTTCTCTGGCATGACACTTTTATTAGAGAGCATGCGAGAAAGTTTTGAGAAGACCCCTCCCGCTGGTTTGATTTTTGTTTATTATCTCTTTACGAGTATATAATAACACCGATAACTCAAAATATGAACAGGCTGGATGCATGGAATTTGGCAAGTAGATCCTTCACTAAAATTATATATTTAGATTAAATTCATTAACATGAAAAATATTTGTCCTAAACTCAGCTTAATTTTTTTTCTATGAGTTGTTCCTTCTGAGAGGTATTCTGTTTCTATCATCAAGTTTTCAAAACTTTCGTTCGTAACCTTTCAAATTTCATTCCTCTGTTTCTCAAAATATGTTCCTTTAAGGAAGTGCAGACTTTATATTTTATTACTATTTTTAGTTCTTATTTCTTATAGGTTCATCCTTTACTACAGTCACAATTTGTCTGAAAAAAGGAAAAATTATAGTCTGAATTTATTATTAATTTTGAGTACCGTTTCCTTTCGTAGTTTTTTTAGTTTTCCTTTAATTTGTATCCATTTTTACTCAGTATTGCATCAATCTCAATTTTTTAAGAAATGCTAATTGAATCTTTAAATTTGATAACATAGAAATTGAGAACATTCTTAGAAACATTTTAGTGAGTGATGCCATTAAGTTGCGCATACGTTAGTAACAATAATTAGTTTGAGTTCTAATTTCAGAAAGGGACTTCCCTTTCTCATTTCCTTGTTGGAGTGCGAATTCCAGACATCGCAATTATATATTAAACAAAATTAACTCCAATTCCAAATTATTTCTGTTAATTGAAATGTTCTTTCACTTTAACATGGCACTTCATTTTGAGACGAGAAAGCGACATGCTAATGACTAACTATGTTTTAATTTTAAGGAAGAAAAAATGATCCAGCAAAACAAAAGAAATTTTTCTGAACTTGCATGCTAACTTGGTGAGCAATTTTTTTAAAAAATTTTAGAGAAAAAAAGAATATTCAAAGTTCTTAAATCCATGGCACGGCTTCCTTAATGTTAATTCTATGGCTGCAAGAAGAGTCTGAAAGCCTACCTGTTTTCAACATTGTAGCCTCCAAATCAGGGCAGTGGCACGGGCTTCCTCAATGCTAATTCTATGGCTGCAGAAGTTTCTGAAAGCCTACCTGCCTTTCGCATTGTAGTCTTCCCTTGTCTTTCGAATCAAGGCAATGGCACGGACTTTCTATGAAATCCTTGCCATTGCCCTGTTTAGTTCCAGTGCCGTCAAGAAAATGATCATTTCAAGTCATTTATTCTATATTTGTTAGCAAAGATTAGTTAGAACAGTTGATGGTTTATTGTTTGATTTTCAGCTACTCAAATAAAAATGTACAGTTCCTCTGGTGTATAAAATGCTTTTTGGTATTGATCAGTCAGAACATCTTCAATTTTTTTAAACATTTTTTTAACCTTTTAACTCTATAACAGCTTTTTCTACTATTTAATTACATGACACTTCCGTTTCGGAAATATGATATCCTAGTAAATAAATCAAAATATCATAATTTTGAGGGGGGTTGGGGTGGGGGTGATTAATGTAAATGAAAATGCCGTTTATGAAAGGCATTGAAAGCTACAAGAGTCAAGTTACTTTTCAAAAGTTAGCTATTGTTAAATGCATAAGTCACTTTCACATTCAAAAAAAGCTTCAGTATTAATGGTTGAGATTTCTGGGACCGGTAGTTTTCAGATTCGAAAAACGAGCTTCACTGTAGAGCTTCTCTATGAGCTGTCCTGGCGCACACCGAATCCGTGAGATGTTGTCCACGTTAGAGTAGAAACTTGGCTTTGGCAGTACTGTCTCAAATGTCACCCTCGTTATCTGACAACGGCTCAAAATTACAAATGCCCGTCCTAAAGTAATCGCCGTATTACTTTGAAACGAGATCCAAATAGAACTAAGCAAAGTTAAACAAGCCTTTTATAAATATAATTGTTATTTACCGATTTATTAAGAAGTAATAAAAATCCTTTCAAATAACTTTGTGATATTTTTCAGTTTTAGTTAATACTTTTTTAGATTTGATAGATATATACATTTGATGGATTATATTTGACAGATGCATGCTTTTTTTAGTTTTGGCCACACACAACCATTTTTTTTTCCATATAAGCTTTATTTTGTGAAGCGCTATTTTGTCGTATTCTTCACAATGTATTAACGACGTAGTAATTCGTGCGCGCACGTGTGCACCCATGTGTGTGTGTGTGTGTGATATCAGAAATCAGAAAAGAAACTCATTTTTTTTCACTTTCTTAACAAAAAAAAAATATATATATATATCTGATCTTCTGAGCAAAACTCAATCATGTCAACTATCTTTTTTTTTTTTTTTTTTTTTTTTTTTTTGAAAAACGATCTTTACATTACAAATCATTACAAGAATTATCCTTAAGAAATTCAAACAATAATTGATGAATCTTATACAGCTTACAAACCTATTGTCTCAACCGTATCTCCTCAACTCATTTTCCGCCTTCATACATATCAATAAAACTCCAATCAAGTATCAACTTTCCAGTCGACTGGATTAGAAGTCTTGGTTTCAAAAGGCATTAATAGTCAATGGACATGAAACTGGGCTTATGTAATGATTTATTCACTCGAATGAGTCTGGGAGTCAGCGTCAGGCATCCCCATTGTTAATTAATGACGTCAAACCGACGCCACAGTCTTAAGCAGTCATATTAATCAGTCCTGCTCATAATAGTTAATTGAAGGATTTCTGCTCTTTGGGTCGAGTCCTGTATCATCATTTGGGATGGAAAGAGTTTTCATTAAATAATTAAGAATTCGCTTCTAATCCAAATGAAGTTTTTGAAAACATTTAAGCGATGATAATATTCTTAAAAGCAATTGTTAAGTTATTATATTTTCAGTCAGTATCTAATTACAAAACTCTTCGATTGCAATGAAATTTTTGATTAATTAATTCAACTATAATCATGAAATAATTATGCTTGTCATGGCACATAAATGATTTCAAATGATGTCCATTTAACAATTAAGTGCCGAGAGAATGTGTTGTCTGATTTTTTAATGGGAACCAATAATTACTAAATCTGCAAAATTATTACTTAATCAAATAAAAAAATATTCAAAAAATTTAATCGACAAATCATTATTGCCGAAAAAATATTGTTCATTAAAATTATATTGTTTGATTACAAGAAAATATAATCTTATAGTCTAGTACATTTTAATTTTAATTTATAGTCTTGACATTTTAATTTATTTTGATAGATTCATATCTTAATATATATAAATTACGTGTCACGTTGTTCGTCCGCGATGGACTCCTAAACTACTTAACCGATTTTAATCAAATTTGCACACCGTGTGCAGTTTGATCTAACTTAAAAGATAGGATAGCCCTTTTCTTGAATTTTTAATTAGAATTTTAATTATTAATTAAAAACTAACTTTCCCGCCAAAAAAATCTTCAAATCGCCAAATGAGTACGGCATCAATTTTTTTTCCCAACAGCCATGAGGCTAGGCTTAAGATTTTTCGGCTGATTATTTGAAACGATTCTATTTATTTTCTTAATGTTTGATGCATTTAAAATTAAACATTGTTAATGAATCGATCTTTCAGATTCATTCTTAAGTACTTTTGAATTAAAATAAAACAGAATAAAGGAAATTAAAAATTTCTAATCCGCATAGCGTTACCCTAACTGGCGTAGAAAAAATCACGCATTTGCGTTCCGAAACTGGCGTTGAAAATTCACGCATGCGCATTGTATTATGATTGTTTACATTTCAACGGAAGCGGACTCGATTTAAATTATTTTTAGGTTCGTTGCATGTTTTTGTAATTAAATTGTATTTAAGTTAGTTATATATTTTTTGTATACGCTTATAGTTTTAAGTACATCGTTTTTTAAGTAGTTTTTTTTAACCTGTTTTCAACCGATTATTTTAAACGATTCGTTTTATTTTCTTAATGTTTGATGCATTTAAAATTAAACATTGTTAATGAATCGTTCTGGTCATGATGAATCTGAGAATATTTTGTTGACAAATTCTTGAAATATTACATAAATTAGGAAAGATATTCTTTAGTGCCCATAAAGTTTAAACGCTCAGTGACTCTTTTCAGTAATCATATTACAAAAAAATACTTTGTTTCAGTAAAAAAATATTATTATATTAATTGCAGATTAATCCTTTCCACTTTAATATATAGTATAAATTCTACGGGAACTAACAGAAAATTAGAGAGATACATATTACGTTGTGACTGAAGGCGTTTATAATATTATGAGTGAATTATATATCAAAATTTGAAGTTTTAAAATATTTTGATGAAGAAGTTATTAAAGTAGGAATTGCCTAAAATATTTAATTATTAAAATTTTAACGAACATTAAGATGGGCGAACCGGCTGGTCGCCAAAGGCGGCTAGTTATATATATTACTATACAACTAAATATATAATATCCTTTTGAGATATTTATATATTTAATTTAATTTGATAGATTTATATGATTTTGACAGATTATTTTACTATGAATTCTCTTTTACCCATTTAAGCGATATATTATTTCATCTCACATTCTAGATTATATGAACATAATAGATGTATGTGTATATATATATATATACCCATTTTATGATATTTGCCCATTACATGAGTATGTAGAATTTCATATCCATTATATGAGTATGCATGCAGAAATATGTATTAAATGCCAGAGTAAAACAAGGAAAATTTATTATATTAAGGGAATTTGGACAGTCTCGACTATGAAAATCATCGAAGTTTCAACAGTAAATACAAAGAGGTTTTTGCAAGTAAAATTTTATATTTGCTAGAAAATTTGATATATATAGAACGAAAGATTTAAATTAATTATAAAACTGTAGAAAAATATGTTTCTTAAAGATGTTTCTTAGATGGAAGTCGAATATGTGTTGTGATGTGATTGCTTTAAAGTTGATAACCATAACTGATTGATACGTTCGGAAAGAAAATATTTACGTGAAAAATCACTCCAAAATTATTATAACAAATGAACTAACTAAACTAAACTTAGTGGCACGACAACCCATGTGGGCCAAGGCCTATAGTGCCCATATCTGCGTTCTTGGCCTAGGGCCTTGGGGCGCAATGCATATGTCCCGGTTAGGTGATCTGCATAACGCGGAACCCCCAGTGTTTAGTTCCTAAGCATGCTTGGTCCACCATTCATCGACCCACTGAAGGCATGCAAGGTTGAGTGGACCTTGTCCACACCCCGAGGATCGGACCTCGAACCTGTGCGTTGGGAGCGCAAGGCGCTACTACGACGCCACCAAGCTTCGTGACAAATGGGCATAAGTTTAATAATTCAATTAAATAATTTTCCTTTAATACGGTAATAATAAAAATTTCAAAAAAAAAATGTTCAATATCATAAAATATGAAAAATCTAAAAAATACATGATATTTTGTATAATAAATATATTCAAAATCTTAATACTATCGCATAGAAAAATTAAAAAAATGTGTTTAATAGATGCATAATGTTTGTAAATATTTTTATATGAAATGTCTTATAATGGTAATGAATAAATATGTACTGAAATTTGAAAAAAAAAATCATGTTTAAAAAAAAGGCAAAATTATATATTTCTATCATAGGGCCTAATGTTAGATTCATTGTTAAATAATTTGTAAATTTTAGACTTGTCAAACATATACAAATTATACATTTTTTTTAAGGAATAAAACCACTCCTATTTTCTTTGACTAAAATTGAAAAATAATTTTTTGTTCCACTTCCTTAAAGTGTTCCTAGTTTTTCCTTTAAAAAAATTTTTTTGTAGCTCTCCAAGTAATGAGACAGACGAAATTTTGACTGTTGACAGAATAATAAAACAGTATTTTTATATTCAGTTTTGAAGATATTTACTATTCTATTTCAAATCATTTTACTTCTTTAATAATATATTTTTTAATTCTTAATTTTTTTTTCTTTTGTACCATTCTGGTAGTTCATGAAATGTCTTGGTCGTTATAAACAAAATGGAAGCATAATTGATGTTGATTTTTGAAATCTAACTATTCGGATGAAATATATTTCTCAGAGTGGGATTCCTTTGCCACAACAAAAATTTGTTGATTAATATCATTTGTCTTACTCATTGGTATTCCGTTTGTGTCTTTATTGTAAAAAATATGTATGACTTTTCACTGTTGAGACTTCTCAGAATTGGTCATTTGGCGCTAATAAGATACAGCCAAGTTACTGAAAACCAAGTAATCTTTTCGAGTTTTCGAAACCATCGTGAGTTTTGACTACACTTCTTCAAGCTGCAATTAATTGCGGATTTTCAGTCCATTTGCACCTGTATTTCTTTTACAATAATTAGTAATGGTAAAATGTAGAATTATTATTATTATTATTATTTTACTTAATGTCTTCTGATAACAGTTGCATTTCAGGACAAAAATATTTATTCTTTATTGCGTTTTATTCCCGCATTTTTTTAACAATATAAACTATTCTTATCATTACTTATTACTCTGGCTGCGTGGCATGGTGGTAAGGTCTCGGCTCGTGAGAAATAGAAATTCAGGTTCGAGACCCGATTCCACCTAAGAACCGTCGTTTAAGGGGATCTGTTGCACATTAAATCCGTCAGGACCAACCGCCCTCCCGCTGGTGTGATATGGAGAGGGTGATACCAGCTCAGGTGTCGTTCTCGTCATCTGACCGCGGTTCAAAATGACGAGGTCCGTCCCATATAGCCCTAGCGTTGCCTTACAACGGAACGTTAATATAACTAATCTAAACATTACTTTTTATTCATGATTAGGCATGAAATGACTTGCCTCTTTATTTTATGAGCATATAAAAAACCGCCTTGCATCTCCTTCATTGCTAAAAGTAGTTTTGTTCCGTCTTAGAGACTGCTTTCCCCTATTCCAGCTGTAGACCAAATGAAACCGACGAATGCGCAGTTTCTGTTGAACTTTGATACGCTTCTTTTTTATACTTTGCGATTCAGAATTTGTAGTGTCTAATTAGAGATGTAACGTAGAACAATATATCTTTGTGTTCGTGTTCGTCAATAAATGTTATGCTGTGTTTTATGATATCTTCGATTCATTGAAAGCTAGAAATAGATTTTAGATGTAGATCCTAAATAATTGAAACCACATAATAGAATTAGAATGGCGCAATTACATTTAGATTCATTTGATGAAAGTTCTGGTGCCATATACATCAATCAAGTTTCTTCCATGCTTTAACAGCAACTTATACATTTTTTATTACGAAATATTTCATTATATAGATACACATATACAATATATATGTGTGTTACAAACGTAAAAAGCAAAGCACAGGACATCATTCGAAATATTCATTTATTTATTCTACACATCTTTAATTTCTATTACTTTTCCAACTTTTTAAGCTATTATTTGCCACATATTTTACAGCTTCTGAAATGAACTGAAAAATGAAAGCAAGAATATCTATAGGAATAATTATTGTTTATATAATATAAGATTGCAATATAATCTAATAATCTAAAATATATATTAGAACTTTTTTTGATTAAACTCAACAATCTGAAGTCCATTAAACGGGAAGTTATCAACCATATATATTAAATGTAATAATAAAGTTAATTTTAAAAAATTGCAAATCCTAAGAATAGATCTAACTGTAATTTATTAAAAACAACATGGTTTTATTTAAAGTTTGATAATAATATCTAGTAGTTAATATACAGAAGCTTTTCGCCAAAGGTTCCGAGTTCGAATATTGCAGGTAACTATAACAGACAAGATGTAAACGAAAATTAGCAAGTTTTGTTTAAAAAATTTGTATACGAAAGTGAAAGTTTTTTAAAAATCTTGTTGCTGAAATGCAATTAGATTTAATTTTGGAAATATTTGTAACATTTCGAGCCTTCTTTGAACAATATTGGGAATTTTATCATATAATATTGAATAATGTAATAAAAATCTTATTTCTTCATTGTTTCAATAGAGTAAATAGATTACTTTTCAGTGCTGTTTATTAGAATTTTACAAGCTGTTATATTATTCTATTTCTTTAAATTGTTCTATTATATATACTGTTCTACTTTAGTACCAATATTCAGCTTCTTTGAGAAAAATGTTCAAGTACATTTTTTTTAAGTAAAAAAAAAAAAAAACCCTCAAAATAATAATATTAATTGATTAATAAAAAATAAAACTAATACTTTCTTTCAAAATTTTATGTTATTAATTGTTTTTAAAATTTAGGACGCTCTTGAATATTTTTAAGCATATACTAATTCTAAATATACTTGCACAATATATTAATGCTGATAGAACAATCGGTATCCATCAGTGTTCAATATATTTTGTAGTATTGTCTCGAAAAATAACATTGTGCTAAAAGCGAAAGGAGTATTTAATTAAATTTAATTCTTTAATTTTATTATTACTAGATGTTTATAAATATCATAAATGAAACTATGATTAACGAATTAATGTATTAAATCTTTATTAGCGTTTTAATTAAAAACATAATTATAAAATTGCTCAATAATATAATTAAGAATTCCCCTTAAAAACCCTATTAGCACACGACATCTATATGATGTTTGCGGCATTCAAAATTACGATCGACATCACGGAGATATCGCACAATCTACAGGATGAGAGAATGAACTAATACTGAATTTCACTACTAATACGGCCCAATCAGCCGAGCAGTTCTGTACGGATGGGCTAGTTTCCATTTCAGACGAAGAGTGCAGGATGTAAAGCGACGACATCTTTGGTGATAACATGTTTTACATCTTGCATCCTTCTTTCAAAACAAAAACTGGCTCACCTGTATAGAATTTGCATTTCTGGTTGGACCGGATCAATATCAAAAATGTTAATTTGAATGCATTTCTTTGGACTGCAAATACAATAGATATTATTATTTAATAGAAGTATGGTTAGAAATTATACTTTTCTATTTATTTATACAACTATGTTAGCATAAATCTCATTTTCCAGCAATGCGTTGGAGAATCTCTAATCTTCAAATTTTAATGGACAGCTCATTGGGAAAAATTCAAGTGCGACAATAGTTTCACAAAGGAAATTTCAAGAATCAAAAGTCTTCAATCTTAAATAATACCATGCCAACTATTGACTATTCTTTAGTTTCATTTTAATATTCATGACTCTGAACTATTTGAACTTTGGCTTATTTTTAGGAATAATGAGACTTTTCGTTTGAAAGTGTTCAGTTCTTTAAAGACTCTTGTGCGACACTATCCCAATTTTACTAATATGCTAAATTTTGGTGGAAAAAAATTTATAATATTTCATAAAAAATTTTAATATAATATATTTTTGTCAGAAAGAACAAAGGACTAAAAGAAAAATATCATTTTTTATAAATAAACATTACATTTTGATGTGAGTACGCTTACTTCTAAGAAATTAAGCATGAATAAATTTCGTTTATTTAAGAAAATTTTTAATATTAAAATAAATTAATATTTTATATTGCTTAAATAAATTTAATGTCTTCTCATTTGTTTCTGAATGACAAGAAACTGTTAACTAATTAGAGAGAAAAATTCTAAATAGATTTTCACTGTAACTGTTCATCAAAACAATTTGGTTTGAGTTTCTGTTGTTTTGAATTTTATACCTGAGTGAAGTGTGAAATTAAAAGAATATTTATTCATAGCATTTGGAAGAATTTAATTAAGTATACAACGCCTTTTATAGTCATTATTTTCTAATTGTATCTATTTGTTAACTATGGTAAGTGTTGTCATACATAATATATAGTAAAATAATCAAATCATCAGAATTCACTAATTTTTTTTAAAAAAAAAACAGGCTGTGTATTTATATATGTTTAATGTATATATATTTTTTTATTATTATAGCTTCCATTATCATTATTACGGACGGCGCAAAACCATCCTATGGTGAGTTTTCGTTAAGTTTCCCTGATTCCAAAAATCGTTTTATTCAGTGTTTCTTTAAGATCATTAATTTTTTAAATGTTTTTTTTTTTTCAATTTTATTGGCAATATTTTGTAGTGGTAATGTATTGATTTTATTAGGTAAAAATGGGCATATAAGTTTTAAAATTCTCCTTATTGTACTTGGAAAAAGTTACTGATTTATTTATTTCGCTTTCAGTGCTCACATATTAATCATATATTTTTATACCTTAAAAATAAGTTTGAACATTATAAAGAAAGAAATAGTTCTTAATAGTAAAACGGTTGTTTTAAATTTCTTGTAATATTTATGGTCATTATTTAATATACTTGTAGTTAGAGTATTTATCTGATCAAATATATTAGATATGAAAAAATAGTGTATAAATTTAGTTGCTTAGTGTTGCTGCTTTGTTTTCATTTTGTTATTTGATTTTAAAAAGTTTACTTTAATACTGTCATCAAAGTTGGAAATATATATATATCTTGAGAAACTTTTACAATAATTTGTAAAATACAAAAAACAATGCAATAACCTATTTTGTTATCAGTTTTGAAAGTCCATTTTGTAGATTTAAGAAAAATTTAGATTATAGTGCATTCCAGATTATTGCAATACGATTATGATCATTTGATAAAACTGAGTCGGAAATATATTGACAAACCAGTGGATAATTTAAATCATATTATACTATTATTTATCATTATAATTAGAATAGATGTGATTGTTTTTTATTAATTTAAAATAAATTCTTTTAATATTTGAATGCCTTTACTGAAATGTTTTACTAAGGTAAAGAAAGAATATGAAAGAAAAATTAAAATAGAGAAAATATTGAACTAAATTTTAGGAGATGAATAACTGTCATATTTAAAATTAATGAGTTTAAAACTTAGATATTGTTATAACTTCAGCTAAACTGCAAGTATATTCCATTTCAAAAATAATGCAAAATTCAGGGCTAATTTTCTGATTTGCTTTAAATTCTCTTCTCTGTTTATTTTTTATTACTTTTTTTATCTATCATGCCAAATTTTATAATGTAATTATATCTGTAGTGTTTACAAGAGTAGCAATATCTAGATATGAAGAGAACCCTTAAATTCCAAGTATTATTGGTACTTTGGGATTATCCCATCAACCATTTTTGCCAAACTCGATATTGTCGCCAAAAGATGGCAAAAACATACCGAAAGGATTGACGCATTTTTGCGAGCTTTGACAAGTCGATGGGATAATCCCAAAGTGCTGTATTATTAACCAAAAGCTTATTATTTTGAAATTAAATTAATATTTAAATATCATCAAAAACAAAAAAAAGGGAAAATAAATTAAATTATAAGAATTATATAATTGATATTGTCCAAACTTGTAAGGATTGTTATAGCATAATTTCTCCTGTATTATTTTGAAGAGCTTTTTATTGAGAATTTTTTATTTACTCTCATTTGTAAACAAATATGAAATAAGAATTAATTGGGGGAACAATATATAGAATATGATTTTTGATCATAATTTCAAATTTCTTTTTTGTGGTTGCAGTCTTTTATTAAATTTGAAAGGTGCTAATTGATCTGTAATAAAAGAATATATAATGTTTAAAATATTGGTACTCCAATGTAATCATATAATGATGCTTTAAGGAACTTTATATTTTTTGACTATCTCCTTGCAATTGATTTGTTTTCTTTACTACTAATTCTATTTGAAATAATATGGATTAAATCTGATATGTTGGATAAATTTGATAAATATGTTAGAAGATATGATAAGCATGTAAATGTATTTAGTTGCAATTAAAAGTGAGAAAATATTGAATGGATTTAATCAAAAGGTGATATGTTTATCATGAGATAAATTGACCAGGAATATTAATAAAATAGGGATCTTAGTATATATCTGATTATGAGGTGCTTCTAGTGCTCCCCCCCTTAGTGCGATTAGATGCTTTGAAATAGATAATAATAAAATCTAGCATTAATATCTTGATTTTTTATAGTTTGATTTCAGTATTTTGTGGTAAATTATACGCAAAACGTTATATGAGAAATAATTATTAGATCCTATTACATTTATATATAACATATTTTATCACTTTGCAAATAAATATTGATAAGTGTTTAGGATGATCTAAATCACACTGCATCTATTTTAGAAATCCATGTAAACAATATGTACAATCAATTTTAAATTATCTCCTCAATATAATCATATTTAATACTAGCATTTCATTTTTTCTTTTAAATTTGTTATGCCAATAATAATTTATAGAAAATATGCAGTGATTCACAACTTGTTGATTGAAACCAAGCAGAAAAAAGATTTTTACTTTTTTCTAATATATTATTGTAATTTATTTTACTGTTATTAGTTTATTTTTCTATAATAACCAAAATCAAATTATTATGTATAATTCTAAATTTTCTTTTA
Source organism: Argiope bruennichi (assembly GCF_947563725.1). Taxonomy (NCBI): domain Eukaryota; kingdom Metazoa; phylum Arthropoda; class Arachnida; order Araneae; family Araneidae; genus Argiope; species Argiope bruennichi. The sequence continues at coordinate 17,511,264 of NC_079154.1, read as the reverse complement.
TTCTTGTTTTTTTTCATGAAAATTTATTTTCTATTAAACTTTTATAAATATAAAAGTTCAGAAAGTGTAAAATATTTTTTCCCTAAAAATATAATATTTTTTTTTCTGTGATTAAGTTGAATTATAAATATTATTTATTTTAAGTCTCCTAGTTTATAGAAAGTATTGCTAGCTAAATATTATAATATATGTGTGTTTGTAGTTAAATCTTGTACAAGTCCTTATCTTTATGATTTATAATAAAAATAAAGCATGAAAAGGAAAGAGGCCAACACTAAGATTTTCATTGAACAATATTGTTACAAAATTTTTTCTCTTACAAAATATCGCCAATCAATCGTAATAATGCAGCGCATTCAGCAGTTTGCTTGCTGTCTAATCCTCTAAAATCTTTTACTTGTCGGCGACTCCGACTCTCACACACAACTTCTTCTGACGATCCACACAAATTCTTCACTGCAGCTTCAGAGTGCCCGTCTTTTATAGTTCTGGGAGGCGGGGCTAGAATCTTCAGACCAATCAGGGCGTACCTGGGTGTATCTCGGTTATTACTGGATGGATTATGAAACTTCTCGAACTTTCCGGTATTATCCATTTAGTCGCCAAACTCGCCAAATTCATCTCCAAGTCGCCAAATGATCGCCAAGCTCACCACGCACAGGACGGATCTTACAAAGGTTTTAACGGTTTTTCCCAGGATGACACTATTCGAGCCAATTAGCAAAATTACAGATTTGTAACAATATGCATGAAGCATTAAAATTCATTAGTAAGTGAAATAATTGTGAAGAGTTTTTTCAATCTGCTATCTTCTGATTTTTAAAAAATTTTTTTAGATTTCATTTCAGAAAGTGCTGTTACCAATTAAGATTTTTTTTTGAGCTTCTGAATTTATTCAGTTAGAAAATTGTTAAATAGCCAGATTTATTTATAACAATGAACACTAACATAACTCCAACAATTAAATTTGTTAAAATACACTTTGATACATGATTTTGTTTTGAATAATTGTTCATTAATTTAATTTTTATTACATCTAGTTTCCATTCTTTTGTTTGAAAAATAATAAACAATTGGGGTAAATTCCTTATATGAAGACTAACTATTGGAATGGTTCTCATGATATAACTTTGAGAAATTTTCTATAGATCTTTACCAATTATGGTAACCAGAAATCAAAATCCTCCTCAATTCAAAAATTTTATCTATGTGTATAACATTTTGTCCATAATATATTGTTAATAAGATAACTAGGGTAATTTTGATTGGATTTTAATCAGCCATAGATATGTTGTAAGGATAATAAAAATCTTGATTTTATTATTGGGTCATCTAGCTCAAAGAGAGGAGAAATGGGGATTTGAAATTTTCAGATAGGTAAATTAAATCAGCAAATTAATGCCTTGTTAAAACAAATATATATATATATATATATATATATATATATATATATATATATTATAACCGCAGTTGTTAGATGTTTAGTACTGAAAAATGATTTTTAATACTTAAACTTTTTTTTTGTATGACCTATATTGCCAGCAGTTATTAAATAAATGAAACTATTATGTATACTTCCTTTCCTAACTTTAAAAATGTTTAAATGCTAATGGACTAAAATTTAATCAATTGATAAAACCTAATTAAATAAAAATAAAAGGGAAAAATGTTGGTAGCATAATGTAAAATTGATAATCCTTAGAGAAGTTGTGTATGCTTTAGTACTTTGGAATGTTTTTTATTATAATTTTTTTTCCTTGGAAGCAAGAATATAAGCATGTTTATTTAGTCTTTATTTCACCTTTTAAAATAAACCATATTTTGTTGCTTTCTTATAATATATTTTCTTCGTGGCAATATATGCATAAGTAAAAATCCTTTTAACTGTTAAGATTAGATGCCTGAAATCTGGCATGCATTTATTTCTTGAATAGTAGATTCTTTTTTAAAATTTGATTCAGATTTTTTGATATTTAGCAATCTAAAGAAAATGCTTCTTTTCATACTCATTTTTATAATAGCCACCCAATTTTTTGAATCGATCTGTGTTCACACCTTGTTTGCATAAAATAAACTGTTGCTCAGATTTTTTATTATTTTTTTTTATATAATGTTGTGTAAGGATTGAAAAGAATTAGGAAATATTAACCTAAAGGAATCTGTTTTTCCTTTCCAGCTAATAGAGATTTTTTTTATTTTTTTATAAATATTTATATTTCTTGAGATAAAAATCTTGATGTCTTTTTATGGATAAGTTGTTGTTACTGAACTGATTATAATGTTATTGTCATTTAAATATTTTTATATTTTTATCATATTTTTTTTACGTCTCACTTTTTTTCCCTTTGCTTTCATTGCAGAACTGAAAATGCATTTTTTTTTGTGTGTGTGTGTATGTGTTTTCAATTTTCAGTCTTTGTGACTGATTTTTCCATTTTACTTTAATTATTCACATTTTTTAAAGATAAATTAGTTTCCATTTATAATTCTTTTATTCTTTTCAGTTTTTTTTTTTTTCGTTTCATTTATATTGATTTTTTAAAATTTTTGATAATTTTTTTTATTTATTTAGATTTTTTAAAGCATGCATTCTTTGCTATATTGTATGTTTTATTCCTTTGTAGCTTGTAGAGTTGAAAAATGGTGAGACATATAATGGTCATTTAGTAAATTGTGATAACTGGATGAATATTAATCTTCGAGAAGTAATCTGCACATCACGAGTAAGTATTATTCTGATAATGATTTTTAAGAAAATAATTTTAAAATTCTGTAAAGCTGCTGTAAAAATTTAAAGAAATGTTTTGATTACAACTCATGTCTTGTGACTAAATGATTTAAATTACTTACTAAAAGAGGAACTTTTTTTATGAAAGCAATTTAGGAAGTTAATTCCTTTTTCCTATTTTGCAATTATTTATTTCATTTGCATTACCTATTTTTTGCCTATATGCATAAAATAGGCAGGATATTATCATTCTAATGATGTTATCTGCAGCTGCTCATTAGGTATTGATGGATGAAGTTAGCAGACTGTTGCAATAAATTTGCACACTAGATAAGTTGTAACTAAAATGTGAACTGGGAAAATCCTGTCAAATGTGGTTTCATCAATTTTTTTTTTTACAATTACCATGTACAGTGAACTTTATGAGAACTTAAGGTTTGTATAGTTCTCTGCAATCTTTGTTTACAGTATGTTTGCATAGCATTAGATGCTACCAAGAAATTTTTCATGGTTCTGCAGTTTTTTGAGCTTTTTTTTTCCTCTTATTGTTGAAAGGGGGAACGGGAGTATCATTGTTGAAGTTGCAATTATATTAGAAAATAATGCAGTATACTATTTTTTTAATGCAATCAGTTTTGTACATAATTTTTTTAAAGTTTGTCGAAAAAAATTCTTTTAAAAAGAGTAACAAAAATTATAATCAGAAATTAAAAGGGCATTTTTTTTCCCTTCTTCTTCTATGAATACCTGCCATTACACTAAATAAAGCTTTTTTTTATTGCCCTCATGTTCATGCAATTTGAATTTTTTTAAATTACGGGTTATATTTATTCCTACCTTATACAGAAACTTGAAGCTTTTTTTATTTCTATCAGTGCATTTTCTTTTTCATTAAACTTCTTTTAGTTTTTTTAAAAATCGTGTTTTTTTTTTAATTATTTCAATCAATTGGGTAATTTCTCTTAATTTTCTTTTATGTTTGAATATTTTTATGATGCATGTTTAAATTACTTGAGACTTTATTAAAAAAAATAGTTTAAAATGGAGTTTAACTTTTATATGAAATTTTTTTATAATTAAAATGTAGCTTTCATTTAAAATTAAATGGACAAATGCATTTTATTTTAATAGAATAAATTATGTATTAATGGAATTAAAATTTTATTAAAAGTAAAGTGAGCATTAAAAGTAAGAGCATTAAATAAAGAGTTATTAAAAGTAAAGCTTTATTTTCATTATAAGTTGATAGATTTAATGCTTGTTCAAATAAGAAAAATATTACAAAATATTTTAGGCAAAATAAAATATTTAGGGTTTATTTGTTTTTGTTTTACTTTTTAAAATTAGTTAAAGAAAATTTTTTTTTTCGACTTTGAAATTTTACTTCAGTTTTCTTAACTATGACAGTTATTAGTAATGTATAAAATCTAATGTGTTTGAATTTTGGAAATTTAAACATTTGTGTGTCTTGATAATAATACATAATTTTAATGTTTTTTGATTTAATTATCAATTATTCAATTACTTAATTTAATGAAATTGCTCCCACATGAGCAGCAGTACTCTGCAAAGCAAATAAATAAATAAATAAAAGCACCTCTCAAGATTCTATGATATATACAATTATAAAACACGACTAAAAATTGAAAGTAATTGAAGTTTACCAAATTCTGTCTGGTACATTAATAAAGGCATTTAAACATTTCTTTAATTCTGTTTATCAATCATAATTTTCTTGACATCCTAAAGTTATTCTATTATAATATACATTTTTTATGACTATAATCAAGGGCATTTAAATCATTATCTATTTCTATCTGATTATCTATTTGTTCTTAAGGATGGTGATAAATTTTGGAGAATGCCAGAATGCTATGTTAGAGGAAGTACAATCAAATATATGAGAATACCTGATGAAGTCATTGATATGGTTAAAGAAGAGACTCTCTCTAAAGGAAGAGGGAGAGGTGATATGAAAAGAGGAGGAATGGGACAAAGAGGTAGAGGAGGTGGAAGAGGTAAGCTATTTTATTTTTTATATATAATAAAGCAATCCAATGTGTTTTTTTCTTCTTAAGTTTAATTCCTAGATTTCTGAATAAATTACTTAAAAGCTTGATTGGTTGTCCATGTATAGCCAAGATTTAATAGTGTTCACATTCTCAAATCTCAATTTTTCAATGGTTATTGTAATGATAGAATGCAGAACTTGTTTAAACTTTACTATCTAGATAGTTTGTAATTAGGTCTTTATTGTTCATAAAGGTTAAAACATGTGATTCTCAATAAACAAGTTATGAATCCTACATGAATATAATGATGCAGATGTTGATCAGTTACCATTTTATAGATTTAACAGGTAATTTATTTAATCTATTATTTAGATTTAATGATTGGAAAGTAAAAAACTGATCTCTTCGTATTTTGTATGATAGATTTATAATGCAGTAACTAATTTTGAGACAATACAGCATGGGAAATTTTTTGTAATTTTTTATAAAAATGGTTGCCTCTCAAATAAATATACATGATTTTTTTTCTCCCGAAATGCATCTGAATTTTGAGTAATGAGCAAGACAGATATTCTCTGACAAACTAAATTTGTGGTTTGGTGAATTTCAAGAAGATAATTGGATTCAGGTGAAAATGTGTGATAGACATGGAAATTCCTATCTTTTTTTTTTTTTTTTTTGTTATTTTGCAATTCCACTGTTTTCATTATCTAACGAAACAAAAGGTCTAAAAAGTATTTTTCATTATAGCAACTAGTGCATAATTTAATAACCATTATTTATAATATTAGAAGGAAAGCATGTTAATATTTTTTTTTTCTTGTTATCCTCTACAGTGAATGAAAAAGTCTTAAATTTTAATGGGACTTTAGATATGCAACTAATGAGTTATTTTGATGCATTAGTATGAGATTTTCCATTGCAAAGTGTGATAATTGACAGAATTGCATTACAGTGTCAAACTGAAAAAAGAATAAGATGCTATGAAATGGCAAATGTATGCTAAGGTAATAACTTTCTTCTAATACTTAAATCAAGAATACCCAGTAGATCCTCACTTCAGTTAATGAAAGCTGGTATGGGTTATGAAATTTTCTAAAATGTCATTCCAAGCAGTAATGGCATGTTATATGGTTTGGTGTAAACAGGTTCCAGATTCTTATACAAGCGTCAATGACTACATCATCACTTAAAAATGTTTTGCTCATTAAAAAGAAAGAAGAAAAAAAGTAACTTTAGACTGGAAAATCAGCATACTTAATGAATTTTTACTTCACTGTAAGAAGAATATTTCCAGTAGTCACATGTTGCATTTGAAACTGCATGCTTTTAGATGTTTTGTTTGGGATTACTTACCTTTCCTGCAAAAATCTCTCCCTTTTTTTTTTTTTTTTTTTTTTTTTGTAAACATTTTTGCAAAATAAAATATTTTTTTTTGCATAACAATTTCTATTTAATACTGAGAATTTATAGTCTCACTTAAGAGGGCATATTATTTTAACCACAATGGAGCTCCGTTTAGAGATAATCTTTACTGAATAAATAAGAATAAAATCCATTGCAGTTAAATATATTCCCATTGAATGAATGCTTATATCAATTGTTAAGACTTATTTTTATATTAGTTAAAAGAGTTGTTGTTCTTAAGAAACATGCAATGAAGGGGGGAAAGAATGCAATTTTTTAAAAATTAAACAATGATTAATGCTAATTGCATGATAAAGAAATTCCAGTTGATAGAGAAGCATTAGGGATTTGGTTTCAGATGAATTTAGAAAATAGAATTATTCAGGTAAACCAAAATTTTATTTGTATTCCATTTGAGTATTGCTTCATTTCTGCTTGAAAAAAGGCAGTTATCACTTATAGTTCATTCTTTGGAATTTTACAAGTGATTAAATTGCCATATTTAGATTTCTGAATTTTTGATTAAAAAAATCCATTAAAATGATTTGTTCCATCTTCTTCTTCTTTTTTTTTTTTTTTTTTTTTTTTCTTTTTCTTTTTATACTAAATTAATTTTAGTGCTTACTACATAACTTTATAAACATAAAAGTATGATGCATATAAAATTTTTGAAAAGTTTTGTGTCTTTAGAATTTTGATTTCACCACCTAAATTTGTTTTAATATGTTCGTTTAAGAATGTATGAAGCAGGTTTTTTAAAGAGCAGTAAAATAGTGTTTGGATTTAATCTAAATTTTTCCAAATTGTCTGCAATATTTTTCTATTTAGGGTATCTAAAGTATTTGAAATATTTATATTACTTGACCACATGAACCTAGATAAGCTATGTCATTGTTTTTTGAAATTTTGTTCATACAAAAAAAAAAAAAAAAAAAAAACGCTGTTTTTATAATTGTGCTGAATATATAATTTATTAAAAGGAAGATAATATACTGATAGGTATATTAATGAACTAGTGGAAAACATGCTATTTGTTTCCAAATTCACATTGCCAACATTGGTTGCTTTTTTTTTTTTTTGCTTATATTTGTACTAAATTGATATTGGCTTGCTGGGCATTTAAAAATTGTTGTATTACTCTTGCTGTTAAAAATACATACATTTTATATTTTAAAAATATTTTCTGATAGCTTATATATTCCAAATTATGGAATAAACAATGAAGAAAAATGAGTTATTTAATACTATCCCCCCCCATACAAATTTATTTTTATTGAGTTTTAAAACCTTTATTGGGAGGGATAAATGAGAGAATCGAAGAATTTAAAAAAAAAAAAAAAAAAAACTCAAAATTTCTTGCAGTTATATTGTTACGGATTCCGCTACTACTGAGACCGTAAAATCACCGGGTTCACTTGTAGTGGGTGTATGGTGTGAAAACAATCAGCAGACCTCAGTAGAAGAAAACAACGACGTTTATTTAACACGAATACACTAATACACAGCCGAGACGAACACAGGACAGCACACTACAACAAACAGTAGCCCACAAGTCGTAATCGATAGTAATAACAGCCACAGCACACAAAGCGGTCAGACAGAATTCAGCAGAAGAAGGAATCTTCGTAGCTTCACTCTACGGTCTCTCCAAGCGGCTGTAATTCTTCACTGTCTTTTCGCTTTAGCTGTATCCAGCTGCCGACTTACTACTGCACGACTGGCTACTCCTCACAGGACCCAATGCTGCTTCTACAATAAATGTCAAGACTCAGAACACAGCTCAGTTCGGCATTTGCTTAAGCTCCACACAACGCTGGACTATTCTTCCGCTGCTTCGTTATCCTCTCGCTTGCTCGTTACGTGGCTTCGACTCCAACTCCGACTACGATACCGATTCCTTGCAATTTGGGAATACCTGCCTTTTATAGTTCCCGGGAGGCGAGCTGAGAAGGTTCTGGACCATTCAGGAGTATCTCCGTTCCTATGGGCTAGATCATTAAAATTCTCAAAGTTTTCAGCAATATCTATTTTGTCACCAAACTCTTAAGATCAATGACGCGGCACCCGATCAGCATTCAACAGAGCTGATCGTAAAATGGTCTTTCTTACAATGAAACTATTCGTGCTGGGAAGCAATATTACTGGTTTGTAACAATATGTTTAAGAGTTAATGTGGGGATTTAAACAAAGAAAAAGGAACTAGAATACATCTCATTTTCAACTCCTTGAAGGATTTGTCTCCTTTGTTTCTGTTTTCATCTTCCCTCTTTACCCAGTAAGTCTTTCCATTGCATATATTATTTTAGTAAAAGTTTGTAGGAAAATTGATAGTGAGATTTGTTGTTTTACAAGACCTGTGAAATCTTATTTATTAGTACTATTAAACAATAGGGGGAAGAAATTCTGATTTCATATAAAGATTGAATAAAAATAAAAAGACATTTTCATTAAAAAGTTTTTTTCGAATAGTCATGACCAGTTACATAAATTTTTTGTTAATTCCTCCCTTAAATTTTTTGCTTTGCTATATTTTTCATTTTTTTTCTTTTTCTTTTTTATTGGTCTCCTGATTTTTACTTCCATGTCATTTCTAAGGTCATAAACATTGCATTGTAGGGGGGAAAAATCAATATACTGCATAACATTGCATTTTAATATACTATGCTTTGCAAAATTTCATTTTATATCTTATTTTCCTTTGAGCAGTTATATTCATTCTTTTTTCTAATATATATTATTGCTTTGAAGGTACCTTTGGAAATAGAGGTGGTCGTGGCGGTGGCCAGCCAAGGGGTGCACCACATGGGAGACCAGGTGGAAGGCCAAAACCTAATTAAAATCACAAATTAAAGAAAATATTGATCATTCATTTCATCATTTCATTCTGAAAGGAATATGATAGTATCATATTATTCTGTTACTATGATGTAAATATTAATAAAAAAATTCTGTAACATTTATTTGGATCTTTTTCACCAGACAGTGTCCTTTATTTACATAAAAAATGAAATCAGATTAATGTTTTAGCAAAAATTTGTAAAATACTGGCAGAAATATTGTGTTTTAAGTTCATTAAAAAAGAAAGAAAGAAAAAGAACTTCAATACTGGTTCTGTCTAAAGAAAATCTACCCCACCTCCTTTTTTTTAATTTTTTTTTTATTTAAAATGAAATTTATTGCTAAGAAAAATTGTCAAAAACTAATCTTTTTTGGAGTTCAATTATTAAGAATTTAAAAATTATTCATTTTAGTATCAAATTTCTCCCATTTACTGTAAATATGTTGAATTTTAAACATGAAACTTTTCTTCTAATATATAGCAAGATTTTTAATTATGGATTGTTTAATTTATTAAACCTCTTTTATTTACAATTATTTAATTCTATTTCACATTTATGAGAAGATTATCATATAATACATTGCTATAATTAATAGGATGAATTTTTAGGTAATAATTAATAGGTAAGGAATCAAATTCTGTCAAAGATTTCCTCTGTAGTGTACCTGATGATTGTCAAATATGCAATCTAGTGGAAGTCATACTGTAGTTAGTTATGGATGATCAGAGTGTGGATTTCTAACTTGGGTTTCTGTGATACTTGTTCATGATTCCAGATTGTAAAATTATTCCTTTATATCATAAAACCAGAATTAATCCATATTGATCCATAGATTTTTTCAGTTTTGATTTGAACTAGTTCTTATATATATATATATGTATATATATAGAGAGAGAGATTACAAATATTGTTCAATTTCAGAATTGGACTATGTAAATTAATCAGCAATGCATTTTAATCTTCAAACTTATCAATTAAAACTAATCAAATGGGTATTTTTTTAATTGCAAGTTGATTAAAGACATCAGTTTTTTTCCCCCTCTTTAGAATTTTGTTTAAGTTTATAGGTTAAAATGGGTCTAAGACCAGTTTTTTTTTTTTTTTTTTTTTCAGAGGGATGTTTTTTTTTTCAAACTTTAAATGAACTACATTCAACTTAGAGATTCATGTAGATCTTTTATACTTTATTATATTCACATTCAGAAAAGTTATATCTCAAAAATTAAATCTTGTTGAAATTTACTCTCCTACAAATCTCAAGTGGATGCTAATGCAATATTCCATTACAACATTGGTGATTTCACATCTATACCAACCAATGGACTGCAAACAAATTTAATTTCAGTTTCAAATTTAATTAATTTAATTTAATTCCAAACAAATTTAATTTCACTGCAGCCTTTTGCATTGCCAGCAATAATATAAATTTTAACCATAATTTATGTATACATTATTGAACTTTTCGATTAAAGACTTTTGCGATACAAAGAAAGATGGGACTTTTTATTGTACTGTCTCAGTTAAATAATTTAAATGGTGTGAAATTCGGGAATATATTCTCTTTGTCTGCTCGTATATTCTTAAGTAAAGAACTCCCTTTTTAATTTGTACTGTTTGTTTCATCATCCCGACATTAGCATTTTTCGACACTGGCACTTCATTAAAGGATGGTACGCAAAAAGATGAGCTGTTATTACGCCTTCGAATTCAGCAAATCATCTGAATTCACCCTATTGCTAAATGTAAACATTTCCTTTCATCTTGTTTCTCGGCTTTTTTTTGACAAAATGTAATCCTAACTCATGCGCAAAAAAGGTAAGGGTTTCAGATCCCGAAAATGAACAGTAATCAAATACGATTTTGTCTACTTATTAAGTTTCCACATATTCTTGATTTTTTATCTTTAATAAATTCATTCTAAAAAGCTCTGAAGGTATGGAAATTTGTTTTTCATGATGATAAATTGGCAGTTATTCTTGGGATTTTTATACACTTTGAAAAAAAGAGGAATATTAAAACGCATTTAAAAATTCACACACGCACACATATATATGGGAGTGTAATTTCATTAGCATACAATCACGGAAACTCTAAAGCTCGGCAATTTAAATGTAAGATACTTGGTATAAGATTTTGTGGCTGCCGTTTCAGTTCCGTATCTAATTTTGATTTCAATCAGTCGGGGGGGGGAAGACTTCCAGAATGCATATACTTACGATAAATTCAATAAACATGTTGGAGTCACGTTCAAAACTAATTTGACCATCAAAAAATATTGAAATGTCTATATTCCATATTTTTGATCGTCAGTATTATAGAAAGCATTCATGGCGTTAAGCAAGATCCATAATTTTATGCAGGGAAGGATACAAGACCTTTATTGGAGGATATGCGAGAAAGTTTCGGGACTACTATTCCCGAAACTTTCTCGCATACTCTTTAATAAATGAATTTATATGTTATAAACCGCATGTTAGTGACGAACAATAGTCATGAAAGAACCTAATAGAATGCGACCTTTAGCGCTTTTTTTTTCTTTCTTTTTGACAATGAATCGCTGGGAAATGGTTAAAACAAACAAACAAACCAAAAAAAAAAAAAAGGAGATCAAAACCAAAATTCGACGTATGACTGACTACACGTGTAGTTAGTTGCAAAACCAAATACCTAATTCATATATTAGACATTGCCTTTTTGTATTGTTACGAAATTTCCGGGATTCGTTTGGATAGTGGGAGTTATATGGTGTGGAAAACACTCAATCAGCAGGGGGTAGTAGAAAATAAAACAGCGACGTTTATTTACACGAAGACACACAGGACAGCACAGAAGACGATTATCTTCATCCGAGACGTGCAGCATACAACAGTATACACAGCAGCTCTACTCCGTCGCTGCTCCGCTAGTCCCTGGAAGACGAGTTTTTCACCGTCGCTTCCGACTACTCTTCGACTCCACTGGTCCACGACTCAATTCACGATGACCCGGCAGCTGCAGGTGCTTCCTTTTATAGGTCTTAGGAGGCGGAGCTAGAAGCCTCTCGACCAATCAGGAACGTTCGAGGCGTATCTCCGTTCCTACTGGACGGGTCGGGAAAATTCTCGATGTTTCGGGTATAATCTATTTTGGCGCCAAGTCGCCAAGCTCTGGGACCTCCTATGGAACCAACTATGCTGGGAAGTAGCATCACAGGTTCGTAACAGTATTATAGCGTTACATGCTTGTGAATGTACAGACTGACAGATGGTCAACGTCTTAACAGTATTGATCCCAAATTTAATATGAATATACACTTCAGATGTTAAATATGTGCATCAAATTTTATTCACCTCTCTGTTGACGGAATCGATTCAAAATTGGGACAGACCTACTTTTTATATTTATAACTGTGTATCAAATTTTGTTTAATTAACATATCTTTTATTATGTTTACTTGCATTAGTTGGACAAACTTCCTGTGAATGGATTTTGCTCAAAATTTGATACAAATCTAATAATTTGGAGTAGACTATATATAAAATTTGATCGGTCAAGCTCAAAACATTTTTGAGTTATCTTTTTCACAGGCAGACAGACAGACGGATGGACATAATTCCAAAAAATGTCTTTTCCTGACTCGAGAAAGCTTGAAACGTGAAAATTTGTTAAAATCTCCAGTTCGATATTTTTTTTATTTATTTATTTATTTATTTATTTTTTTTTTGACGATTACAATGCTATTTTTTATACGAGAAAGTAAGAAGGGAATGAGCAAGAACTTATGATCCTTGAACTTCTAAGGGGTGGTAACAATATATATATATATATATATATATATATATATATATATATATATTGTTACGAAATTTCCGGGGTTCGTTTGGATAGTGGGAGTTATAGGGTGTGGAGAACGCTCAATCAGTAGGCGGCAGTAGGAAATAAAACAACGATGTTTATTCATACGAAGACACACAGGACAGCACAAGGACGACAACTATATACAGCATAGATGACGATTATCTTCAGCCGAGATGTGCAGCATACAACAAAACTCTACTGCAGACAGTAGCGCACAGCTTAGTTCAGCACTAGCTTGACTCCGTCGCTACTCTGCTAATCCCTGGAAGACCAGTTCTTCACCATCGATTCCGACTACGACTGCACCGTCGATTCCGACCACTCTTCACCGTCGATACCGACTACGACTACTCTGTCGCTTCCGACTACTCTGTCGATTCCGACTACTCTCCTCTCTGTCGCTTGCGACTACGACTACTCTGGCAGCTGCGGCTGCCCCCCTTTTATAGGTCTCAGGAGGCGGGGCTAGAAGCATCTCAACCAATCAGGAACGTTCGAGTCGTATCTCCGTTCCTAATGGACGGATCGGGAAAATTCTCGATGTTTCGGGTATAATCTATTTTGGCGTCAAAGTCGCCAAATTCGTCGCCAAGTTTGTCTCCAAGCTCTGGGATCTCCTATGGAACCAACTATGCTGGGAAGCCACATCACAGATTCGTAACAATATATATATATAGTATTTCGTTATGATGAGGCAATAATTGCTTTATTTAAATCTATATTCTATAGCGAGAGAGCTAATTTGAAATGAAAATTTCCAAGCATTACTCTTTTTATTCCCTTTAAAGTACACTCATCTACAAACTCGACAAATATTTTTATATTTTTCATAACTTTTCTCTCGACGGAACTTTTAATGAAGGTGGCTTTGACCACGGCTTGAGAAATATGTAAGCATTTCAATAATAAGTTTCAAATTGGAAATTGCATTCTCCGATACTATTATACAATTTTTACAAATTAAGCAATGGCGAAGTGAAATTTAAGCAACGAGGAAAATAAACCAATATAATAAATAAAAAGTTCTGGAAACGCCTTGAAGAAAGTGGAGGGGATTTGAGGTTATTGAGGGAATCTTTAAAGACAAATTTTTTTTTTTCGAGTCGCATATTATTAATAATTTTTATCGCAAATATATCCGCCAATTTTATAAATAACTCCATGAATCTTTTTCTGTGTTTTTATTAAGATATAGCGTTTATTTTTCTAACTGATCTTTTTACCTATATTCGTTTTTTTAGCTATTTTTTCGTAATTTCCTTATTTTGCTGCAGGGTGCTAAATCCTGTCTCAATGAATTTAGTATAGTCGCTTTAATATAAGTACACATTCCTTTCCTGGCTATACGAAATGCCATTTTCAATTTACAAGGTTTAAAATTACTTTACCGATCATTCTGAATTATATATTTTGATAAAGCAGACAATGTAATAGTGAAAAAAATGATAAAAGTATTTTTTTTTTGTGTGTGTGTGTGTGTATGTGTACTATCATAACATAGTGAAAAATTCGAATATGTTTTAGAAAGGTATCTTAACTAATGATGAAATTCTTCCAACATGCGATAAAAATCCACGGTTTTATCCCACACGTCAAATTTTATCCGTCAAAGTTTTATGAGTTTTTCTTTTTCGACACATACTCTGGCATGACCTCAAAAATGTTTCTTTCTTACTTTGGGTATTCATCCTGAATTTTTACCAAAATGTCGGCATCTATTTATTTTTGGCGAATATTGCATTTTCTGCGTTTATCCTATATGCTAGAAAGTGCTTTGAAGTTACAAGCATTGTGACGGTGAGAAATTTACATCATGGAATGGAAACCTATTTTCTGATTGTCGGATTTATTATATGTTATGATAGGATTATATGTTATGATCTACGTAGTATAGAGAAAGTACAGTAATCGTAAAAAAGTCGAACTCGAAATTTTGAGGAATCTTTCCGTTTCAGACCTCCGCGAGTTTTTCGAAAAACACATTTTTAAATATCTGCTGTCTGTCTGTGACAAATAAACTCAAAAACGCCTTGATCTAGATGGATGAAATTTGGTATATAGTCTTTACTCCAAATTTGCGAATTTCTATCAAAATTTTGAGCAAAATTCACTTAGAGGAAGTCCTGCTGTTCGAATACAATTTAATACAGTAACTACAAAACAGAGCTAGATAGATAAAATTCGGTACATAGAATTAACATTTGTAGTGTAGATACCTTTCAAATTTTGAATCAAATCCCACGAAGGATTGACCTTCTGTCGGTCTGTACTTTCAGAAACATGTTACACATTAAACGTGATAATTCAGAGATGCAGTGATTTAAGTATATCAAATTTGGTGTGGCATTTTATAACTACAATTATAGTTCCGTGCCAAATTTTTGTTTCAATCGGTTGGGGAAAACGCATCTAAAACACAAATTCGATTTTCGGATACTATTAACCACATGCTAGAGATTAATCGCCAAATAACTCGCCAAGGAGGACACGATAGATTCAGTTAAAATGCAACATTCACGCCAAAGGTCAATATTTCTTAACTATTGTACGCCTATGTTATGCAAGGCGTTATATGGGATAACACCTTTATTAGGGGGTATACGAGAAAGTTTTGGGGAAACCCCTCCCCCTGGTTATAATAATTGTTCACATGTACAAGAATCGAGAAATATCAACCATTTTGCAAAGATATACCTGCAATTCTGGTGACAAAACTATATATGAAGTTTAATTCTTCTTTCCCACTTCATTGTTATTTTCTTACATATGAAGTGTACAAATAAAAAATATTATTATCGTCAAAGCCTTCGACAGTCAGATTTTCATGTATCTCCTCGTTTCAAAACTCCCTGTATCAAAAAGAAAAAAAATTAGAATTATTTATGAAAGCGACAACTCAAAAATGCTGTGAGCTAAACTGATTAAATTCGATACCTGATCTTAATTTGCAGATTTTTGTCAAATATTTTTTTTAAAAATCCATTCTCAGTATGTCTATTTGTATGTCTATCCCAGTGCAAATCCATTCTCAGGAAGTTTGTTTGTCTATCCCAGTGCAAATCCATTCTCAGGAAGTTTGTTTGTCTATCCCAGTGCAAATCCATTCTCAGGAAGTTTGTTTGTCTATCCCAGTGCAAATCCATTCTCAGGAAGTTTGTATGTCTATCCCAGTGCAAGTGAACACAATACTGGTAAAAACGCAAACAGTAAGATGCATGAATTTCGGTATACAGTTTTAGTGTTTTAAAAATAGACCCGTGTCAAATATTGAATCACAAATGTCCACGCGTTGATTGTCTATACAAGTGCATGTATGAAAACGCGAAAGTTAAAAAAAAGAACGCAATTTATATAAACGAAATTCGTGTGAATTTTTAAATTAAAATTTTAGTTTTGTGTCCAAATTTGGTTTCAAGCTGTCAAAAAAATATGTCAAAGATAATATTAGGTTTTCATCATTATATAATCTGTAACAATATATTAGAATATCTATAAACATTATAATTTATCTACAAAAAAACCCACTAAGTGCTTGTGTATCGGACTTTAAAAATGAAAATCGGAGTACTCTTGGCGTAGACCATTTAAATTTCCCATTTCTGTGAGAACAAAGGGAGAGGATATCTTTTTTATTAAGGAGTATGTGCGAAAATTTCGGGTGAGTCACTCCCGGTAGTTAAGTGATAGTGTTTACAGACATATAATTCCAGAAAAGAGGAAAGAAAGAAAAAAAAAAAAAAAAAAACTCGAATTGAATAAAAATTAGAAACGTAGAAATTCACCAGAATCTCAAAGGCGTTTTTTTTTTTTTTTTTTTTTTTTTTTTTTAAATTTCTTGTATACGTAGTACACAGAACGTATAGTAATCGTCAAACAATTCGAACTCGAGATTTTGACGAATCTCAACGTTTTAGACCTTCCTGAGTTTATAAAACACATTTTTGGAAAATGACCGTCCGTGTTTCTGTGACAATGTTAACTCAAACATTATTGGTGCTAGACGATTGAAATTTGGTATCCGGGTTTTACAACAAATTTGCAGATTTCTATCAAATTTTGAATAAAATCTGTTCAGTGGATGTCCAGCAGTTCGATAATAAGTTAACAACAATAACTACATAACGAAGAGAGCTAGATAGATAAGATTATGTGCACATATTTAACATTTTTAGTGTAGACACTGATCAAATTTTGGGTCAAATTCGAAAAGGAGTTGACTATATGTCGAACTGTACTTCAAGAAGTATGTAAATACGATAACCCCAAAATGCAATAACTTAAATATATTAAATTTTATATGTGATTTTGTGACTAAAAGTGCCGTTTTGTTCCAAATTTTTGTTTCAATCGGTTGAGGCCAAACGTGTCTAATTCCAAATTCGTTTTTTGAATATTGTTAACACATGCCAGAGATGAATCGCCAAATAATTCGCCAAGTATCACACGATAGATTCAGTAAAAATGCTAAATTCAAGCCAAAAATTACAATTCCATAACTATTGTACGCTATCGCCAGTGCCATGTAAGGTTTCCTCTGGCATGACAAATTTATTAGAGAGTATGCGAGAAAGTTTTGGAGAGACCACTCCCAGTGTTTCTTTTTCTTTCTTTTTTTTATAATTTCATTACTTTGTATCATTTTTTTCCCATAGTGCTTGTGCATATAAGAAGGTGTAAAGGACATTCATTGCAACGCAGTTTTAGATAATATACAATTAGATGCTACATGTCATGCGTAATCATATTTGTTACATAACTGTCATCCCATGAATTGATTCCATTACCTGTGCTTTGGAATTTTTTTTCTCCACATTATCATTTTATGTAGGCAGAAATTCAGGAAACTGATCTGTATAAACAGTTAACTATTGATAATCAAATATTTCTAATTAGTTTAAATTTTTTAAGTTTTTTAACCCATTGAAAAACGCTATATGAATCTTCAATAATAATTAGCATTAAAATATGTTAAAATCGTCTGCAATTTTTTTTATTCGAGTTACAGCCAGTTTTAACGTATTTTCATTTTGACTAGAGTATTGATAAAAGTTTTTTTGTTCTACATTTTCATATTCAAAAAAAGAAAATCGTGTTTTTTTTTATATGTGTGTACTCAAATATGAAAAAACTGTTTGAAAATTTTTTTTTAGCTGTGCGCAACAAATTTTAGTGATGCGCACAGATATTAACAGACATGTAAAGATGCTACTAATTAGATATACATAAAAAGAAAAATTAATTTCTTTGCAAAAATGAAATAGAAAAGGCAAAAAAAAAAAAAAAAAAAAAGAGTGGTTGAGGGAAGTTGTCCTGTTAATCAGAATTCTGTCTCGGCAATTATCTTTTTTTCTAGAACACTTTATTCGGCAATTAACTTTCTAGAATAACTCCACCTGAGCCATATTTTTTGCACCTATTTCAATTTAAAGATTTTCCAATTTTTTGCTTTCCTTTCTTTTTTTCTTTTTCCCCCCCTATTCACTTGGAGTTCAAGTTGTCTTTTTATGAGATATTTTACATCTGAGCAGTCAAAATAAAACAAATAAATAGAAAGCTCGCATTAATGGTGATTCCAGGCGATCGTCGATGCCAGATTGCAAGCTCGTAAAATCCAATTACAATTGAACCGATGCCAGATACTTCTACTCAATACGTCGCCAAAAAAACAAAAGTAAATAAAGTCATTCTTGGCAGCGTGTACAAGGTTTTGTGAGCGTAGCGTAGTGGTATAATTTTAGTACTGCATGTTGCTAGAAAAAAAACTGAAAAGAAAAGAAAAGTAACAAAATAAAAGTAATCCGAAAGTGACTTCGAGCATCAAAGAGTCATTTGGAACAATTACAAGATCCAAATTAGATTTTCAGAGATTGAGAAATCTTGTCGAAAAATAGAAATCACCACTCTTGCTAGCAACTACTTTCCGACTAAACTACCTTTTTAGACATATATGTTCACGTTTGCAGAACTTTCGACTTTTCCTCTCAAAAAAGTGCATTCAAAGAGTAAAAAGTATGATAAAAAAATATTTTATGTACAGACGCCCACATATTCCAGTGTTACTTCGGAGAAAAATATTTTACGATTTTCTGTGTATTTCCTTAGCCGTCGGACTTTTCGTTTTGAAGTTTCGATGTTCGAGTCATAAATAAACAAATATTTCATTTTGTGTAATGTTTAGGCAGAAGTGGAACGGGCAACACACCCAGATGTTTTCGTTGGAAAAGTACCAACTTGCATATTTGATTATTCGAAACAAAGGTTCACAGAGTTGCATCGATTTAGATGTCTAAAAGATTTTCCTATCCATTATCTAAATCAGAGAAAATAAAACATGTATAGCTATGATAAATTATTCCCATTTTAAAGATTTCTTATAAAGATTTGTAACTATTTATTTTACTCTTCGGGGTTTGTTTTTCAGTTTAAAGAGTATTACTTTCGAAATTAAACTTTTGTATTTTTTAATTCATTTGCAATGAAATATTCAGGCAATTTTATTTACTATTTTTTTATTTGACACGATTTTTTCAATTCAGATGAAATACATTCGTTTCAATATGGGAATCTTTTCTTTAATCATTATAAATTACTAAAGTACACAACGATGATCAACTCAAAGTTAATTTTTGGCTGTCAATTAATTAATCATATCTTTATTGGTTGTTAAGTTATTTAATTCTAAAATACGATGCTAACATGACTTCAAACAGAAGTTACGTTCTTTTTTTAGATTCTAGACAAGCACGATTTTCTGTTTTCACACGTTCTGTGATTCTTATTGCGATTCTGTGTTTTTTTCATAAAATAAATGTCATCAATTTGTTTAATAGAGATTATATTTTTCATGCTGCATTATTTTGATATTTTTTTATAATATATAATGTAAATGCAAATTTAATTTTAAGAAAATAAGTCATATTTATCTATCCTTCTTCATCAAAGTAAACGACAGGTTTGTGATTAAATCCTGATAGGAAAATTGTATTTTTGAGGATCTATTTAACCCACGAACCGGGGGGAGTATGTGGAAATTATATATACCTACATAGGTCAGCAGTTTTGGTCCACAAAGGCTAGTAGTTTTTTTTCTTCTCTCTCTCTCTCTCTGGAATACCGTGTGTGTTTGTTGCCCTCATCATCTCACAAAGACTTGACATTACGTAGACCGTTGGAAAAATAACAGTTAATTCTTTATTAAGATATATTCCCTTAGCTGAACTAATTATCCGCCTATAAAAAAAATACTAAAATTTTAATTTCTAATATTTTCTCATCAAAATGATAAAAAATGTATTATCCTGTAATGTATTATTTTATTCGATTATAGTTCTATAGATTTTATATAGATTATTATGTTATTGTATTGTTTATGTAATTTGGCTATAGCTTTAGTTTAACTATATATTGCATAGTTTATTAAAAGGTATTTCATTGATTACTATTCAGAAACAAAATTACATTGGATACTGTCCCGAATTAATTTTATATTATTAATTACTATAATATTTTTAGCCAATGAATCATGGCATATTTTATTGACTGATGAATTGTTTTACTTTTTCGTATACGAAATATACGAAGAGAAAATATCGTATTCATCAAAATATTCGAACTTATACAAAATATAAAAAGAGAAAGTATTGTATTCATCAAAATATTTGAACTCGAAATTTTTGCGAATATCCACGTTTTAGACTGCCATGAGTGCGAAAAATATATTTTTGGAATTATATCCGCATATCTTTTAACACGATAACTAGATGTATGAAATTTGATCTATAAACTTAATTCCACATTTCTAAATTTCTGTCCAGTATTGAATGACATTTTCAAAAGAAATTTCATTAGAATTTTGATACATATCGAATGTAATATTCGATAGAAATATTAGATTTCTATTAAATATTACATCCAGAATAAGTAATATAGCTATTCTGACTTGCTATTCGAGAACAGAAAACTAGATAACTATAAAACGCTAAGAGCTAGACCAATAAAATTTGGTACACAGTTTTAGCATCTAAAATAGGGCCATCAAAGAATTGGCCGTTTGTCAATCTGTACATTTTCAGGCATGCAAAGGGAAACACTCAAAAAACGCAACCATTTAGGAATGTGATTTTCTGACTAGAATTGTAACTGTATATTAGATTTTGGTTCAAAATACATAGTTGATTTTCTAGATTGTATATGCAATTTATGTATCAATTGCAAGCCAAAAATTAATCGTCAAAAATATCTAAATACCACGTGGTTCAATAAAATTTATAGATGCACAGCAAGTATCAATGTTATTGTTCGACAATGGCAAAAAAGATATTTATGGGTTTTTTCCCCCAATGTTCACAATTTTATGCGTGGAAGAGGGATAGCACATTTATTGGGGAATATGACAGTAAGTGTGGAGGAGACTAGCTCCACAGCTTTTAATTTATTTAATGAATCAAAATAAATGATAAATATTAATTAAATAGCGCTCTCTTCAATGATGTGCATAAGCAATTTGTTCTATTCCTTCAATAAAATTTTGAATGAATTGCATACAAGGAAACTTGTATTTCCGAATGCCAGTGAACACGATGATTACAAAAAGAAGGAGCTAGATGGATAAAATTTGGTAGCAATTTGGATATCTAAAGCGTAGAAGTTTGATATGTAAAGAGTAGAATTTGGAACCAAATCCGACAGCGAGTTGACTATCTGTCGACCTCAACATTAGTATGGCTGTAAACTCGATACCTTAATAATAAATGAAATTAATGAATGAATAATTAATAATAAATGAAATAGACTTAAATAAATGAAACTTGTTTATCAATCTCATAACTAAAACTGAAGTTCTATAGTAAATTTTGATTTTAATCTTTTCATGGAAAAACTCTCTAATTGAATTCTCGGTTTTCTTTGCTATGCTACGGAGTACAAAATGTTCACTTGCGAAATTATGAATATGAAAAGCTCACGTGGCGTTCACCGTCTTTGCGAAGATCCAGAATTTTTATTCTGTGTGAGTGTGTGTGTGGGGGGGAGAGGGATGATAACAAATTTATTAAAGAGTAATAAATAAAATTATGGACATACTACTGCCTCCAGTTAAATAAATTATAATTATTCACAAAACCAATGAATTAATTAAAAGCAATCAACATATTTTTGTTAAACGATTCGTTTGTGTTATTCGGTACGTAAGTGAATTGTTAAGGATTTATTTCTTAATTCATTTACTTTTAATGAAAAATTTTTTGCAATTGATAATTCATAATCGGTTGATAGCTCCAGTTGATGATAAACTGAAAGCTATGAAGTAGCTGGATCGTCATTGAATGATGTAATTCTTGTCTCTACACGTCTCAGTGATATAAAAAAGCTTTATGAAATTGAAAGCATTTTATTTCAAATATAGAGTATTGTCATAAAAAATATGTATTTTTGTTGTTGCCGTAAATTAAATCCTATTTAAATTATTAGTTTTGATATCATCAGATAATATCTAATTGTATATATATATATATATATATATATATATATATATATATATATATATATATATATATATATATATATATATATATATATATATATATATATATATATATATATATATATATATATATATATATATATATGTGTGTGTGTGTGTGTGTGTGTGTGTGTGTGTGTGTGTGTGTGTGTGTGTGTGTAATGATATTTTAAACTCTTCATTTAACTCAAATTAATTTCCAAGATTTTGTCTTAATTTAGCTCATCGTAACTTCATTCTAAAGTATTCTTATTTCGCGATCCAATTCCACTTTCGGTTTAATTAATTCTTCTGTAAAAATAATGCGCCATTAAGAGAAAGTGATATCTTTAGTTACCCTCGAAAAAGTGTCAAAGATCACCAGGTGTATTGAATTGGCCCCTGGCCAGAAATCCTATGTTATATAAGACTAGTGATCATTTGTTCACCCTTTTTGCCGTCTGCTTTTGTGGCACGTAATATATATATATGTGTGTAATATATATATATATATATATATATATATATTATGATTATTACGAATTATTTCCATTAGCATCACACTTAGGACTACTGAACACTGCATGGAGATGCATTTTCTCATCTTTGCACTTGTTGAATTATCATTGGTTATCGTAAATATATTACATTGACCATTATTCTTATTTGCTTACTGAAAATATTATCGGTTCAATATATATAAAAAAATATCTTCATCTTGAGTAAGAAGAAATTTAAAAGAGGAAAATAAAGTGTCCCAAAAGGAACGCACGATTTGAATTTGTCATCATTCGCACAGTAAAGTGTTGGCAACCCTAAAAAAGAACTATTGGACAGCTGATAGTTTATGGTTAATAAAAATGGAGAGTTACACGATATAACAACGTGTTATCATTGTTGCACAATATTTCAAAAATAATGAAAGTCTGGTGGCCACAGTTCGAAAATTTGAAAATTGGCCAGCAAAGCCATGGAGGTCATTAGCCCTATGTGTTATTCCATACATAACCCTATACTATATATTTTACTATTCAATAAAAATATGACAATTTAAAGAAAAAGAACTGGGTTTTTTATTTAGTTCAAATCTTGCGTTAACATGTTGTTGTATCGTGTAATGCTTCATTTGCACTGACTCTAAACTATCAGCTGGCTTGACAACACTTTACTTATACACTTTATGAACAGTGTCTCCATTTTTACAGCACTTTATGAATAGTGACAAATTCAAATCTTGAGTTAATTTTGGGCTGCCCTTAATGTATCGAAATGTGTGCTGAGTATAAAGCATCATTCCTTTGAGTGGGAGTTTCATATCTTATTTTATAAAATATTTTTAAATCTGTTGGGTTTTTAGCGAAATGAAGAAGAATCTTTATCGAGTTTTAAATTTTTGAGATTGGAAAATCTTAAAAATATCATTGCACCAAATCTTTCATTAAAGAGCAGGAACTTTTTATTTTGGAAACTAACTATTACAATATAATGGAATCTTTTCAAAACATCTAAAAAATAACATTAGCATTTTATACTTATAAGTATAAAAATAAATGCATATGTAATAATATAATTATAAAAATAAATACACAATCATTATAAGTAGAATTAGGCATAAAAAATTTCCATTTAAATGATTATTTTGAACGAGATTTCTCTATTTTTAATGAACGGGTATTTCTACAATCTCCGTTGTATCATGATGGTGACAAATGAAAATGAATCGACTTCTCTTTTCTTAGTATCCATATTTTCCATTTACTGGTGAAAAATATCCTGAATGACGTAAACGGCGGTGATTCCATTAGCAACTGGTGAATTTTCCGTCTAGTAAGTAATTGGCTATTCATCAAACAATGAAAATATTTCATCTTGCAATAGGCAATAACTTTTCATTAGTATGCCATCAAAATGAAGCCGCCATTTCTGCTGTTGATCAGCGAAAATAGAATTTTCATTTGAAAGACTTGAAATATCTGTTGCATTTTAAAGAACGGAAGTTGTTTATTGTTTAAGGCAGTGCAAAAATTTCATAGTACTGAGAAAATATAGTAATCGCCACTCTTGATTTCGAAGTATCTCCAAGGTTTAGATGTCTCTGAGTTCGAAAAACACATTTTTTGGAAAATGTACTTCTGTCTTTAATATAATACTCTATGAGCTAGTTGAAATTTGGCATACGGTTTTTACACCACATTTGCAGATTTTTTGTTCCACTTTTGATTCAAATTTGTTCAAAGGAAGTTCATCTGTCTGGCTGTTCAAATATAAGTTAACATGATAAATACAAAATGGAGAAAGCTAGATAGATAAGTTTCGGTATACAGATTGAACATGGGTAGTATCGACAAGTGTGAGGCAAAAACAACAACAAAGTGGGTTGAATGTCTGTACTTTCAGAAACATGTTAATGTTACAATTCAAAAACTCAGTAACTTTTATATATCAAATTAAGTATGGGATTTTGTGACTAAAAGGGCAGTTTTGTGTCATATTTTTGTTCCAATCGATTGAAAAAAAAACTTGTGTAAAGCACAAATTCTACTTCCAGATGATATTAATCGCATACCTGGGATTAACCACTAAATAACTTTTCAAAAATGACATGAAATCAGTAAAAATGTTGAAATCGTGCCAAAAGTTAATATTTCGTCAATATTGTTACGAAATTTCCGCGGGGTTCGTTTGGATAGTGGGAGTTATATGGTTTGAAGAACGCTCTATCAGCAGACGGCAGTAGAAAATAAAACAATGACGTTTATTTACACGAAGACACACAGGACAGTACAAAGACGATTATCCTAAGCCGAGACGTGCAGCATACAAGACACTCTACTGCAGACAGTAGTGCACAGCTTAGTTTAGCATTAGCTTGACTCCGTCGCTGCTCCGCTTATCCTTGGAAGACCAATTCTTCACCGTCGACTCCACTGGTTCACTACTTGCCCTCCCCGGCAGCTGCAGCTCCTTTTATAGGTCTCAGGAGGCGGGTCTAGAAGCCTCTTAACCAATCAGGAACGTTCGAAGCGTAACTCTGTTCCTACTGGACGGAATGGGAAAATTCTCGATGTTTCGGGTATAATCTATTTTGGCGCCAAAGTCGCCAAATTCGTCGTCAAGTCGCCAAGTTTGTCGCCAAGCTCCGGGACCTCTTATGGAACCAACTATGCTGGGAATCACAGATTCGTAACAATATCATGCACGGCGTTTCCTGGCATGACAAACTTATTAAAAAAAATGCCAGAAAGTTTTGAGGAGACTACGCTGGTTAATTATTTCTAATTGATGCCTTTATTAATAGTTTTTTCAATGGTTACGAGTTTTCTTGCTTCTTACAAAATAAATTATATTATTATTGATGACAGTAGATAGCTGTCGTCAATAATAGTAATGTAAATGTACTCTTTGTAATGCTAAATGTACTTAATCACAAAATTTGAATAATGTTATTATAACAGAAACGAAATATTGAATTTTATACTCGTTTGTACTTATAATTTATTGGTTCCAATTTCAATTTTTTTTCTTTTTTTCAATTTAAATGATTCTATTTGAATCCACAGGATTTGTAAAAGTGGTATTTTGTAACTGATTTTTCACTCACTTTCTTATTCCTCTAGAGCTCTGAATTTTATATAACTATTGGTAAAATATAAAAAAAAGAATAATTTAATAGTTTAGAATAATTTTTAATCGTTCGAATGAGTTAATTGTTAGCTAAAAATTAATTTCACGAATTTTCAATATCTAGGGATTAATTTGAAATAAAAAATAATTTTAAACTCCTTGTTATTTATAGCCACGGATTATGAAATATACTATAGACTAAAGTTAGAAAATAATAAAAACGTAAATATTTAAAAACCGTAATGTTAATGCAATGAAAACTCGAAAGTAATGTTTCTTAAACAAAATTAAAGCAAAATTATGTAAAAAAAATTAAGATACAATTCTTGGATATTAATTGAAAATTAAAATGTATTATAAACAGGATTGAAATTCCAATTGACTACAAAGTTCCAAGGGTGAATACTGATATAAAATTCCAATAGAAAATTTATATCAGTATTCCCCTTATTTCATGGTTTTTATTGAAATATTCAAATTTTTCATTAAATATTAAAATAAGGAATGAAGAATATTATTAAAAGACAATTAAAAATTATTCTTAGAATAGGAATATTACTAACGCAAGATAGAATATTTACTATTCTACTAAAATATTACATTTATAAATTATGAAAATCTGGAAGCAAAAAATTAAATAGTATAAGTTTCGAAAAATGATAGTAAAAGGATATAAAGTTAAAATAAAAATAATAAGAAACAGAAAGTCCCTAATAATCGTCACATGAAAATAAGATTCACAACCAAAAACTGCAATTAAAAATTAAAAATCACAAAAAATAAATTTGTAATTTCTATTGACTTAAAACTTTTCTATCTGAGACGCAAATGTTTTTATAATCTTTGATTTGATTTTCAAACTTTTGATAATTTTTTTTCACTTTTTTAATACACAAATACATATTATTTTAAAGGTTTTTTTTATATTTATTATTTTTCTACAATTATCTGGTACAATTTTTATTATCTTTTGAGATCATCTATAAAGAAAAGTGGAAATTTTTTTATACTCGCTCTACAAAAAATGATTACCTCTTATTGACTTACAAAAGCTGTAATTGAAACGAAAAATTTCCACAATTTTATTTTTAGCAGAGCATTATCTTTGAATGAAAAAATTCTTTTTGTATAGTAAAGTTTCAATTTTTTTTTCTTGTTAGAGTTGCTTCGTATTAGTGTGGCATTCATCAAAATATTCCAGTAAGATTGTCATTGCATATATAATCTCTAATGAAGAAAATTTATTTCAATGATCAAATGGGTGAGAATGGGTAAATGTAAATTTCCCATGTTTTACAAACGTACAGTTTAAATAATATGCGTTATTTTTTTAAATATAAATTTTGAATACTAAAGACCGTGTTATTGAAAAATTAATTTTATCAAACATTATTCTTGTGAGTTCAAAGCGATGTTTTACTTTATTATTTTAAATTTTAACTTATATTCTAAAACGTTAGAAAAACGGGTGATAGTACATGAAAAAGTTTTGTTTGCTTGTAATGAAGTTTTGAATAGATTACAATGCCTGCATCAATTAAGTTATCAGAAATGCATATTAATTTAGAAAGTTCTAAATTACGAACTAAAATGCGGGATAAAATGTCTGAACAACCAAGAACTTGTTGCATCAAGCCGTATTAAAAGGCACATCTTAAGCAATTAAAGTTGTTATTCGGCTTACACTTACAACAAAAATAGCTGAAATATTTTTTTAGAAAGTGAATGGGTATCTATTATATTTATATTTTAAGTCTGAGGAGCAACAGACTCATTAAAATTCTTTTTTTACTGTTTAATCGCTAATTGCCTTACTCATGGCTTGCTTCCCAATTTCGATCTTAACTGTTATTTGAACCTGCTTAGGTACTGCAAAAAGGTTCATACACACACAACACGTGCCAAAATGTACACATATCACATTGCGTCATCCTGAACAAGTACAGAACAATGCCTTTTCATTGATAACAATCGTCAAGATGAGAAGACTGTTTCATCAATTATGTACCGCAGGTATTCCACAAGCTATTCAGACTTTGTCACGTTTTGAGATGCCAGCATTCTTCGAATAAATCGCTTCGCTGCAGATCACTGGGTAAGTTTATTTAGTCTTAAGACTTTAGTGATCTGGGTGAGGTGATCAACCCTTGGAAGGATTCGTTACACAATCCTTTGTGGTAATTGCAATTTATAACTTGGCGAGTGTGAACGGAATTCTTGCCAACCGACTACGCAGCATTTTTCTCTAATGTTTTGCCCTGGATAAGTCACCGCGGAAAAATGCGCCCGAGACAAAAGGATTTTTAGAAGTATGAGCGACAGTGATTAAGATTTATGGGCAAGCGCTTCCTCGTTCTAATATTACTGACACAATTGGCAGGAGATACAACTGTGGTTGTCAACTTGTCAGGGAGCTGTTTTAAAAAATTATACATCGCATAGAAGACTTTAGTTAGAATGTATCTAACTATGAGGGTGTGAAATTACTAGTATGGTCAAAAATGGACTGATTGTCACTATTCCGATAAAACGGCCAAGATAACTAGTTCTCTTGATGATCAATCTCTTTTAATAATACAGATGATTGTGTGTGTGTTGGCGCTCTTCAGAACAGACTGTTGGAGCAAGAGATACACACATATGCTTTGGAGGGGAAAGATGAGCAGCCAGGAGAGAGTTTTTAAAATTTAATTTAATTAAAAATTAAACTGAATTTTTGTGGTTTATGGCAATAACTTCCGAAGATATATTTAAATAAAAATGATTTTTACACCGTTTTAAAGTTTGAAAAGTTTGTCTTTTTAATAATATTAATTTAGTAATCTAGCAAACTTTTGATGAATTTCGGCAATTCTAAGAAAAACCTTTTTTCTTAGTTTCCAACAATAAATTATATTGTTGCCATGGCATTTAAACTGCTGTCAATGTTTCATCAAATATTTAATCACATGATTTACCTTCACTGTTGAAAGCTAAAGAGGAAGGATTCTGTGTAATATCTGTGTAGCTTACAAGCTGGATAAAATGTGATGCTACAGTTCAGCGGAATTTGTAAGATAGATTACCTGAGCATTTACGTTTTTAATAACGTGTTTGTCATGAGGTTGGTTTCCATTAGAAAGATCGATATACAAAATTCACAGAACGTATGCAAGACAATTAAAATTTCACGGCTTTAATGGCTGGCAGTTTGAAGGAATCATGAGCATGAAGTTATATCTAAGCAATATAGCTGTAATGAAATACAACCAATATCCCCGGCAAACCAACTGGTCATCAAAGGTGATCAATAAATAATTTGTATGCACATATCATGCATAATGCATGTATATAAGTGCAGCAAAAGTAGAAACATAAGCACACCCATTTTTAAAGAAGTGAGCAATAAAATAACATGTACACACATGTGGTGGTAACATCATAAGCCAGATAACAACTTCCGGAGAAGGGTGTACACTTTTGTCTAGTGGCTTTGTTACTCGGCTATGAACCCTAACGTTGCGAGTTCGAACCTCAGTTGCACATTGGTGACCCTGGTTCTGAGCAACCGCATCCTTCATTCAGCTGTCTTGGCTCCATCTACCGGCAGCAACCACTCACACACGCCCGCCGTCGCCCGCCATAACACTTGGCGCGATAACAACGTTCGTCGCTCACCATAACGCCTGGCGCGATAATCACGTTCGTCGCTCGCCATAACTGGAGCGATAAACTCTACCGACTCACTGGTGGGGGACTATTCTGGTGGTAACATCATAGGCCAGATAATAACTTCCGGAGAAGGGTGTACACTTTTGTCTGGTGGCTTTGTTACTCGGCTATGAACCCTAACGTTGCGAGTTCGAACCTCAGCTTGCACACACAAATCAAATTAGAAGCATTTACAAGAAAAAACATCAATTTAAATGTTATGTTGAGCAGATTTCAGATGGAGCAATGATTTTTGCACCAATGAATGTGATTTACTCGTTTGATATCATTGCCAAGGATGGGGAGTATCATAATCCCGGCCAAATCAATCCATTCAAAACTAGCAATCTAGTTAAGGAACAAGGGTAAAATAAAGTAATATGCAAGTATAAAAACAAAGTGAAATAATAAACACGTATAAAAGGATACAAACTGTTCATATTTTAACATAAACTCTGTAATTTTCATTGTGGTATACTTAACAAAGTATTAAGCACAAGAAAAATTTACGAATACTATATGTACTATGTAGTTATAATCAGGAACAGCGACAACAATTTAGATCTATTTATTACACACTGACAAAACAATGAACAACGAGCAGAACGCTGCTCTTTTCTTGTCACAACTTGTATTTTGCACACGACACGCAGGAAGATAGTAGCAGATGCCCGCTTCCAATGCCTTGGCAATGGGTCTTTCCTTCCCCATTTAATTACGATAAAAGAAAATTAGACCGGATAGTAGCGAATCGGATACTCGGGAGTGTACTGTACTTTATTGCACCCTCACATTACCTCTTTCGCTAGAAATGGAGAATTGGAAAACTTTGTTGATAAAGGTCAGAGGGAAGAGATTCAGTGGCGTTATGAAAAAAATCCTTTTTCGTAGAGTTTACTCAAGATATTTTAACCAGAATGCTATGAAAAAACTGTAAACCCAAGAAATGGTAAAAAAATTCTGTTTCATTTCAATTTACTGATTATTCTGTAGATTTTGATAAATGATATTAAAATTAAATATTAATTTCTGAGTTAACCGTTTTTTCAACATAATCTCCTCTTTTCAAAATAAAGATAAAAATGGTTTTACTTGAAGTAATTTTTTTAATACAAAAATTTATTTGAAATATAACTATGGATATGGGGGATTATAATAAATGTGCTCTTAATTGTGAGAGAAATTGAAGTAAATATTTACATGAAATAAATGTTTAATTATGGAGATATCATTCAGATATTTGAATTGGGCAAAATTTGCTGATAAAGGTCAGAGGGAGGAGATTCAGTGGCGTTATAAAAAAAACCCTTTTTCGTGGAGTTTACTCAAATTGTTTAAACCAGAATGCTATAATGAAACTGTAAATCTAAGAAATTAAAAAAAAAATCTGTTTCATTTCAACTTACTAATTATTCTGTAGATTTTCATAAGCACTATTAAAATTAAGTATTAATTTCTTTGTTGGCATTTTGTCAACATAATTTCATCTTTTTAAGATAAAGATAAAAATTATTTTACTTGATGTAATTTCTTTTTAATAAAAAAAAATTTATTTGAAATATAATCATGAATATGTGAAAATATAATAAATTTGTTATTAATTGTGGGAAAAACTGAATTAAATATTTGCATGAAATAAATGTTTAATTCAAGGTCTGGACTATAATCTCAGTATATATATCAAAGAAATAAAATAAATATGATAAAAAGTGAAAGAATTAATAGAAATAAAATAAATCTCACATAGATGAATTATGCTCTATAAGACCAATTATTTCGCTTTATCATCAACATGCCAATCAGGTCCGAGAATTGGTGGCTGATGATTTTCATTTAACTATTATAATTAAAGTTATTCAATTCCTATATGGAAAACAACAATATGGAAAAAAAAATGGAAAACAACAATAACTGTAGTGGAATTACTTAAGTACTTCGCAAAAGAATGATACGTCTTTTCACAGAGCCATTAATATTCGTGAATGTTTGATAAAAAAATTATCAAATGCGGTTCAATAAGTTCCGTATTCACCAGATAGAGCACCGTGCGATAGTTTCTCTTATCCGCAATTTCTCCTGTCCATTAATTAGATAAAAGGAAATTCACTACTAACTCTGAAGGGGTTTCACAAAGACAACTTCGAGGTATATTTAAAAGGAATTGCAAAAATGTTAATAAAAGTGCATTGAATCGAAAGAGACATTGTACTGAAAGATATGCATTACATTTTGACCAACATATTGATCCTTTTTTGTTTAATGCCATCATTCCGGATACTTTTTGATCTCTGTTGTACATTAACTTCTGTACAAATTTGAATTAAGCAGAAAATAATGCCATTAGAAACATAGTCCCATTTTCATTTGGATGCTCTTTTAAAAAAGTATGTGATCAGAATTCGTATATTTTTGCTTCTATGGAGAATACTTTTAGATTATGTTAATCTAAAATTTATTATTATTATCGTTTTGTATTTTCCTAATTAATTTCATATAATTTATGTCAGTATATATATATATATATATATATATATATATATATATATATATACTGACATCATCTTCCTTGCATAATTAATTATGGCTTTACATTGTGATTATTTTCATTACAATTATAATTTTGAATAAGTTTGCATAAAGTTCAATAAATTAGAAGAATATAAACACAAACAAATATGCACAATGTGTTCAAATGATCATTTCAAACATTACTAAACACGTTAGAAAAGAAAACAGAAAGAAATCATACATTGTGTTGTAGGGAAGTATTGCAATATAATTGTTTTTGAGTGATGGTATGTTTGTTTTGTCTGGAAATATAATCAAAACTTTTTATTTTTCTTATTATTTCATCGAGATATTTTCTGTGGTTTTCATGTTTCTTAAAATGTATATGTAATTATTTTTAAATTAATTATATTATTCAGTTTTATTTAATATTTTTCTTGTTAAAAATGTGCAAACAGTATTAAATGTCTAACGAAATCCTTGTTGAAAAACAAAAGAATATCGTCTGTTAATTTACATATTTAACTTAAAAATGCTTTTCTAACGTGTTTAGTAATGTTTGAAATGATCATTTGAACATTGTGCATATTTGTTTTTCTTTATATTCTTCTAATTTATTGAACTTTATGCAAATTTATTCAAAATTATAATTGTAATGAAAATAATCACAATGTAAAGCCATAATTAATTATGCAAGGAAGAGGATTTTAAATTATTCAAACATTTTTTTTGTATTAATGGAGTTGTTACTCATCTAGTATATGTATCTGCATTATCTGCCAATAGTAGAATTTATTGAATGTTTGAGTTTAAAAAAATATTCTCTGTGGTTTATAAACATTTTTCTGGAATCTCAAACATTCTAGGAAATATGCTGATTTGGAGATTAAACTTCTTGGACCCCGAACTTCTTGTCTGAAATATCGAATTACAATGTTATTGCCTAAAATATAATTTTTTAGGTTTAATTTGTCTACTTTTGCCTTAGTTTTAAATTTTCTTTTAATTATATAGTAGTGATAACAGGGACACATAACAACGCACAATAGCGCATAAGTATAAAACAAACAATGATAAGTTTGTTGAGAAAATATCGTTAAAGCATTCTTAAATATTTATTAAAATAAAAGAAAAAGCGAATGAAATTAAATTTGACAGAAATGAAGAGTTTAATTTTGAATTTTAAAATGTTATAAAAATTGTTTAACTTCCGCAATATGATAAGAAGTTACTGATAAAAAAGTAAAACATTTTATTTATTTTTTAAATTAAAATATAGTTAAAATCTTGAAAAAGCATTTGTTTATAAGTACCTACTTTTCAAGAAATAATTACACGTCAACTTTGGTAGCTTTAAGTTTGATCTGATAATAAGTCGTTTTAATAAATTTTTCAACCTGCATGTCTCAGTTTACGGAAGATATGTTAAAACGGAAACACACGCACATATTCGTCTTATAACCGGGTTATCAAATATATTTATTTGCTTACTGGGAATTTTATTCGCATTTTTCTATGCTGCTATCCCATTTATATATTTTGTGAATTTACTAATTTTGCATTGTGTTTTTTACCTGTTGTTTCTCTTTTATGATTTAATCAACAATGTTTTTTTTTATGCTATGAAATTATTTCAACATGTTTTTTCCTCCTTGTTAATGTGTTACAAGAAAGCCAATATTTTTTAAAATTAAAAAAAAAGCAATAGTTATTAGCTATTTTCTTGGAACTTCCATTAATGAAGTATCTAAAGTGTTTTGTTTGACTTACGTTTAACCTTAAATTTTTAAAAAAATTTATTTATATCTGTTAAAATGTATAATTTTCAGAAAAATTATTTGAAAATTCTATCAGCTTAAACTGCCTTAGAAAATGAAGTTAAAATAACGATGAAATTATTTCTAATCTGGACAAACTACTTATATTGAAAGATTCTTTTCGCCAAACGATTATTTATTTTATCTAAAATTTAAATCATTTATCAGTTAAATTTAACCATTCTAAAATAACGAAATAAAAAAAAATGAAAACTGTTTATCGAATTTTGAATATTATTCTTGAAATTCATATCTACTGTTACTAAATTACTATTAGTACTCAAATAAACAGCTTTTGCTTATATACAAAGAGGTGGCTCATCATAAACTCGGATAGCATTAAAAAAATCCGTTACACTCATTTTCAAAATGATAAAACATCAAAATGATTCATGGTAATCATAAAACAAACTACTATCCAGTGTTATCTTATTTATTTCAGTAGACTAAATAATTTTAATTAAGTTGGTTACAAATCATTGACCTTTGAAGTTTTAATTTTGATTCGAACCCAGAATGTCTGAGGGAATGAAAGACTTCGAAATCGTGTTAAACCTAATATTATAGTGAAATTTAGTAGCTTTTAAAGTCGTCTGGACAACAACAGTAATTTAATTTTTTTTAAAATTTGAATTAAAAGAGAGTGTAGAGTTGAGTACTGCAAGGAAAAAACGACAAATTTAGACGTAAATATGACGACAGAATTTGCTATTTAATAGGTACAAAATTAGTAAGTAAATTGAATTACTACTTAGTAAGTAAATAGAATTTATCTTTCTAATTCTGTAAATAATACATAATTAGTACGTAAATCAAATGTGATTTTAATAAATTAATTTATTATGATTACAATTATAAATTACGTAATAATTTATTAAATATACAATTATAAATTCATAATTCTGATTAAGATCTCATTAAACAAAAACAGCCTTTTGAGTGCAATATTTGTGAAGTAAATTTGATAAAATAGTTTTTTTTAAAGCATTTCGTTATTATTGCACTGAAAAGTGGAAATTTTTATTTTAATCGTTTTGCATCTTTCAGTCTTTTTTTTATCATCTATTATTGTAAATGTTATAGAAATTATAAATCTTTTACTCAAATTCTCTACGAAGTGGAACCATCACTAGGGTCAGCGAGCTTGTCTATGGCAAGTGCCATAAGTAACAACAACAACCATCATTATGGAAGAAAAAATTATTAAATTAACCAATTAACGGTTTAAAATATTCTAAAAATATTGAAAATCCATATTGTCATTGGAAACGTATGATTGTACAAAAGTTTAGAATTGTGGCACATCAAGAAATGAGGTAAAGTAAATTTATAATAAAACTTCATAATGAATAATAAAATTTACATTTATTTTGTTATAAATTTTATTTAATTTATTTAATGAGGTTAAGAATGTTTCATTACTTTTTTGATTACTGCTGTGTTTAAAAATAAAATCTTCGCGAGAAATTAATAAATTTTAATTCTGTTCATGCTTTTTTAGCTGAAAAAAATAATATAAAATCCATTTTTAATTTTAATTTCGTATCAAACAAAATGAACTTCACTTATGGATGATATTTGAGCATTACGTTGATAAGAAAAATCAATAGACCAAAGAGAACTTTCAAATTGAAAACTCTTGATTTATCCGCATTCTGCAGCATAACAATATAATAATAATCTTGCTTTATTTTTGTGCAATATGTAATTGTACAGTGTAACACTATTTAGATTAATAACAACACCTTTCATATGCTTGCCACAAAAATATGCAAGAACATAAAACAAAAGCTGCAAAAATCGTGCTGAAATTATTTACATTAGCTATGGTTGAAACAACACATTTAAGCATAAATATTCCTCGCCTAGACAATAAATAAAAAGAGAGAAGAAAAAAAAATATTAAGAAAATACAAATAAAAAATGATTCGTATCTGCTTTTTATCTACAGATCTTGTACGATAAAAAAGAAGCACCTGCGTAAAGAAAACAAATATGCAGAACGAATACGAAGGAAAATAGATATTGCTGAAGTTCTCATTTTTCAAAATAAGGTATTGCGTGATTACGTTTCACGAAGTATCGTTCGAACAGCATTGAAATATCCGAACACCATGTTTATAAACGATATGCGTAGTTTGCCTGCAGTTCGGAGATGGAGTTGCACGGAATATAATATTCTAGATGAAATACTGTTGCAATTTGATGAAGAGTCTTTTCTTTATTTTGTTCGCATTATTTTTTTATGGCCCTAAACACTAGACCACTCTTTCAAGAAGTTTTTTTTGGTTAAGTAGATAAATAGGAATGTGTTGATGTAAGTCTGAGAATTTATTTTGTTTTTGAATGGACGAAAAAAAATGTATTTGCTAAGACTTTATCTCGTATCTCGATTTCTTCTAATAATAAAGATGAAAGTGTGTGTGTGTGTGTTGGTGCTCTGTAGGCAAGATGATTTGATTAGAATTACAAAACTTGACACAAAATATTTGGGAGGATAGGAATGTGCACCTCAGAGAAACTTTAAAAAAAATTTTAATTGCTTAGAAATTAAGCAATATTCTGTGGTTCTTTTCAATCATAACTTTTGAAAATTACAAAAATAATTTTGTAGTTGTAAAAATTTTTCGAAATTAAAAAAAAAAAAAATTGTTTAATTTTCTACAATAGGTTAAATCGTTTTCCTGAGATTCAAACTGTCTTCATTGATTCCCTAAAAATTTAATCGCATAATTTTCTAACATTGCTGAAAGCTAAAAAAGATAAATTATATTTAATATCTATATAATTTAAATAATACATACTACGAATGTGAAGGACAGATGAATTAAAAATTCAATTATTTAAAAATTGAGCAAAATTTTGAAGTTTTTCAGTTATAACTTTTGAAAATATGACAACGAAAAAATAATTTTTTAGCAGTGAAAAATCTTCGAAAATGTTTGCAATTAAAAAAAAATTTTTTGCAGTTTTCTACAATAGATTATATCATTGTACTGAAGTTCAAACTGCCTTCATTGTTTCACCAAATATTTAATCGCATAATTTTCTACTATTACTGAAAGCTATAAAAGAGGAATTCTGTTCAATATTTATATAATTTACATAAATAAATACTGCGGAGTTAAAAGACAGATTCAAAAGAGAAAGCTTAATTTTATGTTCAACGGTACGCTATGATATCATTAAGCTGGGTTTCATTAAATGGGTTCATGTACACATTGAACAGAACATATGTAAAATAACTGAAATAACAAAGCTTTAAAATCTGACAATTTGTCGAAATCATGTATATGATCGTATATTTAAACAACTGAAGTGAAATTAGAATGACGAGTCACCGCAGTGAAGCAGTTAATTACCAAATACGACTGGTATTTAATATTTGAGAATTTGATTTGCGTTTGAATTGAAAATTCAAACGCAATTGAATTAAAAATTAAAGAAAGTTGAATTAAAATTTGAACATCGAATAAAAAATTGAAAGCGTTTCTTTAAACGCTTTATTCGATGACTTATCTTGAAAAACTTTTCATTTCTTTAAGTAATTTAAGCAAATTCGTTGGTTGAACTGAGTATTATTTAATTAAAATACATATCTTATTAAATCTCTGTTATTTGTCACTTTAATTTCAGAGAAGAAAATAGAGATAAATTCAAAATTTTTGTTCCTAGCGTTTCATCATTACAAACGATATTTTTTTTATTTGCATCAAATAATATTACTTCTTAAGCATCATTAATTTTAAGTACAAATTTTCATTTGAATTTTTCTCATTTTTTTCTCAGATTTCGCATTTAAATTTCACTAATTTTAATTGTATAATATCTATAAACCATAGTAAAGCCGTATAAATTTTCGATGAAAAAAGATATATTACGTTTTATTACTTTCAATCTTAAAAATATAAACGAAGTAAATGTCCAAGGTACGTTTGTAGTTTTAACTTAAATGGCAAAAATTTATGCGTTTTACTCCAGAAAATTACGGATGTTAGAAGGATAGTTCAGCCTAGACAGAATTCGAAACTTGAACCTTATCAACTATGAATAAAGCAAATATTTAAAATTAAAATGTGATTAAATTTGCATGAATTTTTAATCTAGATATTTACAAATAAAAATTGAGGAATATCAAATAATGTATCAAAAATTGAAACTCAATAAATCCAGCAATAAATAACTTTCGAATAACTTTCGATTTGTGGTGGATTTGGTAAGTTGTGAGAGTCTTTGAATATCTTTAATGATAGCTTTGTTATCTAAATTTTAGCATTATAATTTAATTTTTTGTTGAGATACCACTAGGATACGTATACCTATTTTTAAAAAGAATATATATAATTTTTGAATATCAAGGCTTTATCTTTTGGCAAACTTATCACATTTTCTTTTTATTTTTTATTCTAAGTCGCTATTCCATAACTGAGGTTCACCCTTAAAAATATACTATAAAAAATGGAAAGCAGAAATTCAGTAAGCCCTCAAAACTCAATTAAAATAAAAGTTTATTTACCATACACAACCGCGAATGACTTTAAGCTATAAAAAGCAACCAGAGCATTGCCAGGCCTCTACATACAGCAAAACATAACTCGAAACGTTTCTAAACTTAGGATACTACGTCATACGCACACAACGTAATTCGATTTCAGCTGCACCCCACATATGTAAAAAAAAAGAACGAAAAAAAAAAAAAAAGAACAAGGAAAAAGAAGGAAAAGACTAACGGTCTCGTATTAGCCGGACGTCATCATACAAATGTTTTCGTTTGACAGGCGTTGATTGGCTGACATAGTAATCATGTGGGCAAAAAGTGGCGGTGTCTTTGTGCTCATGACCTTAAAGATGAACATTAAGAGATTTCGCATCCGTTTTTTTTATCGCCTTCTTAATTTATCTCGAGCGTTTATTTCGTTTTCCGCAAAAACCAGCTGAGTTCGAAAGTTTCTTTCTGAGCTTGTATCTTTTATTTTTGTTTCAATTCTTTTATTTATTTACTTATTTTTCTTGCAGTATTAGAGCGATTGAAATGGGTTCTTTGGAATTCTTTGAATGGCTCTTGCGATATTCTCGGAATGTGAAAAAATTATCAAAAGAACGATTTATTTAAGGGCTTGCAGGTGAATTCGGTCAGCTTAACGTAATAGACGACGACAATTCTCGGAGAACATTCAAACAATTAAAAACGAAACAGCTAATTTTAAGAAGTAAATGTTGCTAGATTACACATCTCTTCTTCAAGTCGATCACCATGAACAAAAACATACGGGAGTGCTATTTAATCGACTTTATCATATACTAAAGATTTTATCTATCTATCTATATCTATCTCTCTCTATATATATAATGGACTAGCTGCTTTTGGCTACCAGTTGGTTAGTCGAAATTAACAGTTGTGGAAATTTCAATTAAATATTTTGGTGCAACTTGTAAACGGCTTCCTCAGCAAAAGGTTTTCACTCTTTAAAGTTGATGTACTTATAACTCAAAGGTATCTGCTTTTAGTTTGTATTCCCTTGGGAGTCTATCTGTACTTATCTTCATACTCCGATGATGGTCTAAATGTATCAACAAAACAATAATTTCGGTATTCCGTCGACTTATATGGAATGTAACAATAAGTCGAAGTTGAGAATATAAACATTTTAAGGGGGTCTGGGACACAAAAATCGTCAAATTTTCGAAATTTTTTTTAGCTGAAAAAATTCTGCATGCTTTTCTGCTTAAAATAACATTTAAATCATGTTTCTGTCTTAATTAGAACGAGAGATATCATAATTTTTGTTGACCACTGCTTTGAAATTCCAACTGTCAAAAAGGCGTTGCCATGGCAACTTCATCTCTTTAAATGTAAACATACATTTCCCGGCACTGTTTTAGCTTAATTTTTGATTTTTTTTTTGAAATAAATTTTTAAAGAATTTATTTTAAATCCTAGATTTAGTTTGTATGCAACTCAACTCCACCAATAATGAAGTGAAACGAAGAGATTCAGTGTTTATTAGAACCTCTGTGTTTACATTTCATGAGACAACGTGCTTTTTAATTTTCTGCTCTAAAGTTTGTTTTCTTAATTGTAAATGTAAAATTAAATTAAAATAAACACTTGTGAGGAAGGGAGGCGTCTCTTATGCATCTGGAAGCTTTTAAATGTATTGAAATAGTTTTAATTCTTATAAATTTTATTTTTAAACTTTAAACGCATTTTTAACCATGTTGCGTTTTTTCATTATTTGTTGTGATCAAATTGATATAAGTCCAGATCATATAAAGATAGAGGTCTGAAATTTGAAACACATACTTTTCCAACTGTTTGCCTTAATTTTGATTCAGCAAATTAAAAAAAAAAAATTTACTTTTCAAGATATGAATTTTTTTAAAAAAAGTGCCCAAGATTTTTTCAAAATTTTCATTCAAATTTTTTAAATTTTTTTTAAAATTAATATTTTTTAAATTGCCGAATCAAAATGAAAGAATATATATTTGTGTTTGATTTAATGAAAAAATTTTGAAAATTGATCAAAAATATTTTAAGTTATATCGATTTAAAACAACGTCAATTTTTTCAAAAAAAATTGAAATTTTAAGTTAAAAAAATTTTTTAAAACTTTTGTGTTGTGATTTTGCTTATTAATAAGATGGTTGATCAGTATAAAAAATTTCAAAATTTTAAATTAATTAATAGAAATTTTTTCAAAATGTGTCCCGGACCCCCTTAAAATTTCGGTTTTTTACTGTAACATGCAACACTAAAATATATGTGAACTAAGTAAAAAAAGGTAGAATACTTTCTTGCTTTATTATTTTCAAGCGATGAAATACCATTATACTAGCTTTCTTTAATTATGAAAATAATTCATATGTGAATGTGATATTAATACTGATTATTAAGAACCTTTTCCATTTATAAGGTTAATTCGATTGCCTTATTTTTACGCACATGTAGAATACTTCTTATTTTCTTTTTTATTTTCCGACACAGGGAAAAAAAAGAAGAATCATAATCATAACTTTTAACAAAAATTTATGATTATCAATTTTAATAAATTTTGACTAAAATTTATTGCTTGCATTTAAGGCATCTATTCGTGATAAAAACTGATTCATTATGACTAACTTTTATTGCTCTTCATTTTTTTTTTTGTAATATGCAGCGATCAAATTTTAGTTAATACATTTAGTAACATTATTTTTATACAATGTTCAATTGCCGCTACTTCAGTTAAAAATATGGATTTCTTCAAAAGTTCTATTGATAAATTACCATTAAACACGAAATCTTTTCTTATAAAATCGCGTGCATCTCATATAAACACTCTTTTTAGCAAATCAAGATCCCATACATTTTCATAAACCTATTCTCTCAAATACCTAGTTGAATGAAACACCCCTAAATAATTCTGTTAAAACCATATAATAAATTACATAGTTCGAGTTACTTTAACAAAAGGCCATTTTTTTATTTTGTTTTCAAGTCACGCCCAGATATAATAGGAAATTATCGCATCCTTTCTCGGATTTTTCAAGATTTAAATCTGAGTAAAAAGGAAAATGCATTTTCTTCTAGTCTGGTTGTTATATTTAATTGCCTAGCGTTCAGCTATTCTGTTGTTAAATATTTCCGAGAAAAATGATAGCATAAAATTTTGGTCTTTGATATTTTATATGCTCCAATGCATCCTTTCATTTTTCTAAAAGAAATAATCAGATAATGCGAAATTTTTCAAAGTATGGAATTTGAATAAAATAGTAAAAAGATTCACAGAGAGAAAAAAAAAAATTAAGATTTTTTATCGTTCTATTGACAATTATTTTTAAATATTTTTTAGAGGTACTATCATTTAAAAAAATTATTTTTGATGTTTCAAATCTTTACTATCGAATAAATGGTGATATCAATTAAATTTCTATCAATAGTTTTACTTAAATCGTATAAAATACATATATCTTATTCAAAAATAAATAAATAAAAAAATATCTGAAGTAGACGTAGTTTTGATACTTTCTCTATTAATTCACCATACTTTCTTATCTAAATATAAAAATGTATAATAAACAACCACATGAAATAAATATTTTGAGGAAAGAATGGATTGTTCAATAATTTCTTTAAAAAGTTTTTTTTTGCTTTAAAAAATATATTATTGGTTTTTTTATGAAACTACGTACTACGGTTGGTATGAAATTATTTTTCATTTTGTTAAAAATTGGCACACAAAGAGACAGCAAAAAGATATAGCAGCTTTGGACTGTAAGTTGAATTATCCTGTTTTGAATAATAGTGCAATCCGAAGACTGGATTTTTGATCTTAAAATATGCTTGCTATTGTTATTTAATCACAATTTATTGACTTGAAGATATATTCTTACAACTGTGGAGAAATTATTCCAGAATATTCTTTAAATATATAAATGCTGAATATCAGATAAGTTCTGTTCATTTAGGATATACTTCGAATAGATAAATCTACTTCATTTCTACACTGCGTTCTGCAATTCTTTGAATTTTCATAATATTATTCCACTGAGCAATTCACAGTGCCCCACATGTCGCGTAGATTTTCCATCAATGATATTTTAATCTAATGTCCGACTTTTAATTCTTCTAATTCATAATTTTTTAAGTATTCGTCATTAAATTTACAGAATGTGGTTGGTGAGAAATTCCACCCAAACAATTTTAAATTTTTAAAAACCATTGGCTTTAATACTTGTATTTCGCACTTTTCCCCTTCTGTTCTTGTTTGGCCTGTTACCTCGCTTCATTGTAACGCTTTTTACGCATCGCTGTTTCATTTAAATTTATTAACATTAAAAATTCTGGCACTGTTATTTTTTCCATTTTTATTTTGATGCTATTTGCTTTTATATTTT
Source organism: Argiope bruennichi (assembly GCF_947563725.1). NCBI lineage: Eukaryota > Metazoa > Arthropoda > Arachnida > Araneae > Araneidae > Argiope > Argiope bruennichi. Next base: position 17,468,425 of record NC_079154.1, on the reverse strand, counting down.
AACATGTGTGTTTTTATAGTTTGCTTTATGGTATTATCATTTTCTTGGCGCAGCATCGTCAAATTTGGCTCTTGCGCCAAAAACACCCGAATCAACCAACCAATCGTCCACTGAACAATTTACAATAAAATATTTCTTAGTGCTATTGTCTAACTACTTTGCAATATTCTAGTCAAACTTTTCTTATGAACATAATTTATAAAAGGGTTTCTTCAGAATATTGAAAAGGATTGCATCACACATAATCACCAATTTAAAAGGATTGCATCATTTTGTCTTCAAGAAAACTGATTATTTGAATGTAAAGCGAATTTTCATTGGTCGAGAACTAGAATCGATCTGTCTTTCTTCTGATTATTGATTCATTTTCTGACTTCTCACTACGTTTTTATTGTTTTTTCCTTCTATTTTCGTTATTTAATTTTTAACACAAAAATTAATCAAACTCACAGAGTGGAAAATTAAATAAATAAGACCCCCCCCACCTCCACCATATCCGGAAAATGCAAGTTTAGAAAATACTATCGGAGAGCGGAGGGAAGGGAGGTGCATCTATGCAGCTCTAACAGACGAGTCTACACTTATAAAAAATGTTAATTTTTTTTATAATTAACCAACAGTTGCTACATTTGAAAAAAAAAAATATTTTCTTCCAAAAGAGTATTTTTGAATATTCTATAGACACACAAATTTTTATTAAAACATTAAAGCTACTGAAAGCATTATCTGCAAACTCTCAATTAAGCGTACAGATACCACTTATTTGACTAATATCTTTCTATTAACCCTTTAAACTCGGTAAAGTAATTTGCTGCAAAATTATTCACCAAATATAAGGACTTGTTTATTGTTCCGAATATATATATATATATATATATATATATATATATATATATATATACAGTGGCTCAAAAAATTTAGAGTACACCTTACTTTTACTTGATAAATCTGACTTTCAATATAAATAACACATTACCGGGAAGTGCAAATATGTTTTTATTTTTACATTTAACAAATGGTTTAATTTAGAATAAAAATAAAGAAAAATCAACGGAAAACTTCTAAATTGAAAAGTTTCAGAAGCATTTTAAATAGACATACTCAGAATTTTGCCTCAAAAAATTGAGAATACAGCAATGCAATTTTTGCAATATCACGCAAAGAAACAAAGTGTCACTGTTAAGTTTCATGTCTTTTGGCCCCTATAATGGCCTCTAAACGTCGCGGTACCAATTCGACCCATTTTTGATGGTATCTGATGATATTTTATCACATTCTTCTTGCACCACCTGTTTTAAATGGGTTTTATTTCTAATTTTGTGTTTTTGAACTACTTTTTTGAATATGGCCCAAGAATATTCAATGGTATTGATGTCAGGGTACTGTGGAGATGTGCGTAACTGCTGTTTACAATGAAAAAAACACACACCATATTTTGACGTTACGTGCATTCTGTTTGGGGTCATTGTTCTGCTGGAAAATGGAATTTCCATCTAAATCCAAATTTTTAACACTTTCCTTTAGATTGTTGCAATCATATAGTTCACCCAACTTGTTGCAGAAATTTTTTAAATCACAGGCAGAAGTGTAAGTGTTGAAACTCTGCAAAATGCCATTAGACAAGCTAGATATAAAAGTAGCATTGTTAGAGAGAAACCTTTCATAGGCTTGCAAATTCAGAAAAAGCATCTGAAGTTTGTAAAAACTCGTCTATTGAAGACCAATAACCTTTGGAAGAAAGCTATATTTAGTAATGAATGAAAACTCAACATTTTTGGCAGTGACAGTCATCGTCATATGGAGAAAGCCCAATACTGCTTTGGATCCAAAAAATTTTACATCCTACAGTTAAACATGATGGTAACTCCGTCATGATTTGAGGTTGCATGGCTTCATCCGGGCTAGGAACATATGGCGTTATGAACTATATGGTTTACTTGGATATATTTCGCAGCAATCTAAAGGAAAGCGCTAAAAGTTTGGATTTAGATGGAAATTTCATTTTCTAGTAGGACAACGACTCCTAACAGAATGCACATAACGTCAAAATATGGTGTCCTTTTTCATTGTAAACAGAAGTTACACACACCACCACAGTACCCGACATCAATACCATTGAATATCTGTGGGCCACCATCGAAGTAATAGTCCAATAACACAAAATTAGAAACAAAACCCATTTAAAACAAGTGATGCAAGAAGAATGGGTTAAAAGATCTTCAGATACCACCAAAAATGGGTCGAATCGATACTCCGACGTTTAGAGGCCATTATAAAAGTCAAAAGGCATGCAGCTAAATATTGACACGTTCATTCTTTGCGAGTTATTAAAAGAATTTCATTGGTGTATTCACAATTTTTTGAGGCAAAATTCTGAGTATGTCTATTTAAAATGCTTCTGAAACTTTTCAATTTAGAAGTTTTCCGTTGATTTTTCTTTATTTTTACTCTAAATTAAACTATTTGTTATGTGTAAAAATAAAAATATATTTGCATTTCCCGGTAATGTGTTATTTATATTGAAAGTCAGATTTATCAAGTAAAAATAAGGTGTATTCTCAATTTTTTGAGCCACTGTATATATATATATATATATATATAATTCTTTTAAGGGGAATTTCCTTGAAAAATTTATCTACATCTTTTTACCATTCTTTAGACGTTTTTAACAATCAAAATTGAAAAATGAAAATATAAAGATTCAAAATGATGCCCCGTCTTGGACAGTGAAGGAGAGGCACCACCTGAGTGCAAAGGGTTAAATCCTTAACCCGATGAAATAGTAGTGGTTGCCTGACTTGGAGTATTGTAAGATACTTGGAAACTCTATTTTAGCATAAGGCAATTTCTGCCTTGCTATCCTGTTTCAACAGAGTGTAGTATAAAAAATTATCACAGTCTACTTAGAATTTCGTGAAACAAATTTTGTTGCAAAGAAAAATAAACCTCTTTCATCTTTATACTTGCAAATCAACGTCTGGCTGCTCTATTTGATTTTCGAATGCTTACCTCTTACTGTATAAAATTCCTTTCGGAATATTTATGAAAGGAAATTTTACCTTTCAGATTGTCAAAAGTTTTCAGTTTTTCCTTTTATTCGTCTACTAAAAGCAGACAAAGTTTTAAAATTTCAAGAAGTATAAATTGAATAAAAGATATGTTAAAGCTATAAAGCAATAAAAACTTTACCATAGAATTGAAGAATTTATCATAGAACATTGTTTTAGTTTATTATATGATTTCCTTCATGATCTCTCATTGTATTTCGAGAATAATTTTTCTGTAGAAGAAAATAAATATTTGGATTTAAAATAATTTATTAAATTAATATTTCATTAAATAATTATTTAATAAAGTATTCATTTTTTTAACATTCGATAAAATATGTGAATAAGAAAATTTTAATGAGATTACTTAGATATAAACCCAATCTGAGAAAAGCATGAGAAATAAAGCCTCGTTTTGTTAAGGTGAAATTCTGAAACTTTTTTTTTTTATTAAAACTAATTCGCTTCAATTAACCAGAATGAAACGATTTTTTATTATGTTAAATATTGAAAATATAATTCGCAATAAACAATTCCCCTTTCAATTTTACAATAAAACTAGTGGGAGTGATCTTTCCAAAACTTTGTGTCATACTTTCTAATCAATTTGTAATGCCAGAGAACATTGGTATTTGCATGGCATTGGTGTAAAATATTTACAAAATATTAACTTTAGGCGTGAACTCCGAATTGCACTTGCAGTCACAAAATCCCGTACCAAATTTGATATATTTTAGTCATTGCATTTTTTAAATATCGTGTTTATATGTTTCTGAAATTACAGACCTACAGACAATCAACCCTTTGTTGAATTTTACTCAAAATTTGACATATGTCTACAATATAAATGTTAAATAAGTGTACCGAATTTTATTTATCTATCTCTCCTCGTTTTGAAATTAGCGTGTTAACTTATATTCGACGAGACGGACAGACGGATTTCCTCTGAACAGATTTTTCTCACAATTTGATAGAAATCTGCCAATTTTATTTAAAGACGGTATACCAAATTTCATCTCTTTAGCTCAAAGCGTTTTTGAGCAATCTTTGTCACAGACCGACAGACATTTTTTAAAAAATATATTTTTGGAACTCAGTCAAGTTTAAAACGAGAAGTTTCGCCAAAATCTGGAGTTCGAGTTTTTTTTTTTGACAATTACTATACTTTCTCTATAATAAAGTAAAAAACGTTGAACAATAAGAACTTTATTTATTGAAAATTTTTAATAACGTAGCCTTACGTGATATACCGTAATTACTCTCCAGTACCGAAATTCAATTTAGATACTTTCTGTTGAAACTTCAACTTCTCTGATGGAGTCTTTTTCACACAATTAGTTTCATTTTGTTTATCCGTAAAAGAAGCATTTAGAAAGATTAATTATTAACTAGTTATCTCTGTACATGAACTTTAAATATATTCGTGACAACAACGGATTAATTATGACTGATTTATTTTATGTTTCTACTACATAACGATAAAAAATATTTTTAGATATTAATTTAGCCCAATATTTTTTTATATTACAAAGTAGTTGCCACTTTTGCATGAAATACTGATTTCTTTTTAAAAAAATTACCGCTAAATAGCAGTTCCGCACGCGAAGTTTACATATTCTTGTAGTTAAACGCACTCAGTGTATTCATTGCCTTCGAATATTCTTTCAGTGATTAAAGATGATGTTTTGTTTTGTCTAGAAAATCATCCGAAAATAATAGTCTTAAAACTTATAAAATATTTAGAAATTTATGAATTTATAGGATGATTATGAATTTGTACCTTACTTTACTAATACTTTTTTTGATTGATGATTATGTTTTATTATCATCTCATCATTATGATAATAAAACATATCATATGGTATCATTAATATGATTATAAAATCATTATTTTATAATCATTTTATGATTATGTTATATTTCATATTTATAAAAAATTATGACTGATTTATTTTATGTTTCTTTTACATATAACAATAAAAAGTATTTTTAGATATTAATTTAGCCCAATATTTTTTTTTAATATTACAAAGTAGTTGCCACTTTTGCATAAAATACTATTTTCTTTAAAAAAAAATTACCTCTAAATAGCAGTTTGGCACGCGAAGTTTACATATTCTTGTAGTTAAAAACACTCAGTGTATTCATTGCCTTTGAATATTCATTTCAGTAATTAAAGATGATGTTTTATTACAGTTTCGTTTTGCCTAGAAAATCATCGGAAACTAATAGTCTTAAAACTTATAAAATATTTAGAAATTTATGAATTTATATGATGATTATGAATTTATATGATAAAGCGCTAAGATGATAAATCTTATCACTTCCAAATACAATCACAATATGGTGTAAAAATATTTTATTTAATGTAAATAAAATATTTTCATAATTTAGTAAATAAAATAAATTAAATTCACTCTTCGTAAAGTTAACTTACCTTACAAAATGTTTTTTTTTATATTACCTTTAAATATTCACGAATATTTAAGGACAATATCAAATTACCTCATTATCGAATTAATTATTAGCAATATCGAAAATTACCAGGTTTCTCTAATTCAGTCTCTAAAATAGAAGTATTCTGTTTTTGATAATTTCATTTAAAATGTTAATTAAACGAAATTTGTCTAAGCGAATATCGTTTGCAATAATTTTTTTATTCTTAAATGCATTTTTAAAAATGTCTTTCATGTTTGTAAAGAGTGAATTTTGTAATCGATATATTTTAACTCAATTTTGATTATACGTAAAATTGCCATGTGATCATGAATTTGGGAAAAATGATTTTAAAATTCTAGAATATTTATTATAATAAATTATTAAATATATTAGAAGACGTCGCCTCATTGTTATCCTGCTAGAAACCTCTAATCTGATCCCACAAATTATCTGATGAAAGTTGTAGTAGAATATATCATATCACATTGGAAGACTAATTGCAATTATTATTTGCAGTATATTTCAGATGTAAATGCTTAATTACTCCCTCCCGATGGAATCCTCTTTATCACTAATGTTCACAACAATCAGTTCAAAACTAATAACTAAAATTGGATTTAAATAAATAGTGGTATACTAGAAAAATGCATAGTCGAAAGAAAATATTATAAATAACTTTTAATATGGTCTGTGAAGGGAGAATGTGAACTGCAAAAGTAATGAATCAGCATAAATATAAAATAATAAAAATTGGTGGCTTCAGTTCTTAACCTTTCTTACTAAATCGCTTACAAAATCATTATATATATATATATATATATATATATATATATATATATATATATATATATATATATATATATATATATATATATATATATATGTGTATATATATATATATATATATATATTTGTACATCCGATAGTGACTGAAACACAAAGAGCAGGAATTTTGTTAATTTTACGTCACAAACAGCGATGGACGATTATATTACATAAAAATTAAAAAAAACAGAAAATTATTTATAAAATGCATATTACACATAGAATTTTTTGAAAATCTAATATAAGAAAGACAAAGTGAAATATAAAAATAGTAGAAGCTTAAATATATACTATAAGAAAATTAAGCCGTAATAAGCATAGATGAGGAAACTTACATCCGATAGTGACTGAAACACAAAGAGCAGGAATTTTGTTAATTTTACGTCACAAACAGCGATGGACGATTATATTACATAAAAATTAAAAAAAACAGAAAATTATTTATAAAATGCATATTACACATAGAATTTTTTGAAAATCTAATATAAGAAAGACAAAGTGAAATATAAAAATAGTAGAAGCTTAAATATATACTATAAGAAAATTAAGCCGTAATAAGCATAGATGAGGAAACTTATAAAATATTAATTAAAATAATAAGCTATATTAAAATTATAATTTAAATTCTAATTTAAGTATAAGATTTCTATCTTCTCGGCTTTACAGTGTGACTTCTAAATTTTTGATAATAACATCATTTTCTTCTCTTTATACAAATAAAAGCCCCCCCCCCCTTTTTTTTGACTTCTTCATTTTTAATTTTATTCTCTTCACAAATTAAAGAAACTTTAAAATTTTATAGGCCAATGAATCTTTCATTCATCCCCTCCCTCCTCCCCTCACCAATGAAGTAATAAATACGAGTTAAAATTTCAAAAAATCAAAACTGAATGCAAAGATAAAAGAATAAGATGAATAAGAGAAATAAAGTTCTTATCAACCGTTATTGTAATGCTTATTCTATAATATATTCTATTAACAGTTTTGAAGTAGTTATAATGTTTCAAATATTAAATCAGATATTATCAGAATGGGAAAATAATGAATCTTTATTCATTTTTCATTCCTCATTTTAAATGATGTGATTTTGTCCTACCCGAACTTTGTGAATCGATAAATAAGAAAATCTGAAGTAGTTAATGCAATATCAGTACAAGGATCTATTTTCTAGATTTGCCTGAAGAATTTATATTATCTCGTCTTAATGAGATTTTTATTAATTTTCGAGCTCAAATAAAAGCGGTTCCATCACGACAAGAAATGAAGATTTTATTTTTTAATACAATCCTAAGACTGTTACATCAATTTATAATAAAATATTGGTCTTTATTTCAATGAAATGCACCCGACTAGATATTTAGCAGACATATATTGTTAAGGTCCGAGATATATACTGATGGTTTGTATATTTATAAATTTCTACATTTCTTTTTTTTTCTAAGTAAACGTATAAAAATAATTTAACACTTTTATTAATCATTATTGCTTAGTTATTAATATAATATTGATAATTTAATCATAGAATGACAGTAATAAGTTTGTGTTAACTAATAATTTTAGTTGAGAAATTTAAAACCCATTTCAAAGGCAAATCTATTCATTTTCAAATATTTTTTTGATAATTATCATAGTGTAAACCAATGACTTTTGAGAAAGTTAAGATGTTAAATTAAAAGAAATATTTAAATTAAAAATCACAATACAGGCAAGATCTGTAGATTTTTTTAGATATGTACATGTTGAATAATGATGTGCCGGCTAACGTCCTGCCAGCTAAATGTCATGGACTCATGCCAAACAATTTTGTGGGTTTCACTTTTAAAGATATGAAACTCTGGTCTTGTTCAGCAGCTCATTTTAGACTAAGAACAAAGGACCAAAATAAAAAAAAAAGAATTTCCAATAAAGAATAAATATTCAATGGCGGATTTAAGTTCTTTGCAGACCTGTGCAGTGCATATTATAAAGGTCTCTTAATAAACTAGCTGATTTAGTTTAATATTTCTTCACATTTTTTAACTTAATCAATATGTTAATAAAAATTTTATAATACTTTTTTTATTTTATTTTACTATTTAGTACACAGTATTATTTAAGCAGATTTGTATTAATTATATTGTGTATTTCTATTAATAATATTGTGTACAATATTATTAATATTGTGTACAATATTATTAATATTGTGTACAATATTATTAATACTTGTACACAGTATTAATTAAGCAGATTTGTCCACAATATTATTTAAGCAGATTTGTACTTAATATTATTTAAGTACATTTGTACACAATATTATTTAAGCAGATTTATACACAATTTTATTCATATTTATATGCACTAATATTTAAGTAGAAGCTCATTTGAAATAATAAGGACAAGAATTAAAAAAAAAATTCTTCGAAAGAATTTCAAATAAATTAAATTTTTTGTGGTCATTAACTTTGCGGAATTAAACTTTTTGCAGTCATAGGCAGTGTTTATTATGAAGTGTATCTTTTATTAAATTGGTTGATTTAATTTAGTATTTCATCACATTTTTACACTCGCTCAACATGTTAATAATTCATTTTAGATTACTTTTTTCATTTTAGTTACTATTTAGTACACAATATTATTTTAGATTTGTATACAATATTATTATTATTTGTACACAATATTTTTTAAGCAGATTTGTACGCAATATTATTTAAGTATATTTGTATACAATATTATTTAAGTATATTTGTATACAATATTATTATTATTTGTACACAATATTTTTTAAGCAGATTTGTACGCAATATTATTTAAGTATATTTGTATACAATATTATTTAAGTATATTTGTATACAATATTATTTAAGTATATTTGTATACAATATTATTATTATCTGTACACAATATTTTTTAAGCAGATTTGTACACAATATTATTAATATTTGTTCACAATATTATTAATATTTGTACACAATATTATTTAAGCAGAAGCTTATTCGAAATAATAAGAACAGGAATAAAAGCAGAACATCAGCAAAAGAATTATAAATAAAGTACAAATATTCATTGGCGGATTTTTGCAGTCATAGGGACTGCATATTATGAAGAGTTTCTAAATAAAATGGTTCATTTAGTTCAGTATTTCATCACATTTTTTGACTCAATCAGCTTGCTAATAACTCATTTTAGATTAATTTTCATTTTAGTAAATATTTAGTACATAATAGTTTTTAAGCAAGTGCTTAATTTAGATAAAGAAAGAAAGAAAAATGATAGCATTTCAGTAAACGATTGCAAATGAAGTACAAATATTCAGTGACATATTTAAGTTTTGAACCTAGTTTATCTAGGTGATTCGAATTATGAAGTGTCTTTTTTGATAAACTGGCTGATTCAATTTAATGCTTCAGAACATTTTTTACTCAATCAACATGTTAAATACAAATATTCATTTTAGGTTAATTTTTTAAAATCTGTTTGCCAGATAGATTAATAATATCTGGTTACTATTTAATAGCTAAATAATTAATAACTATATTATTTTAGCATATCTGTACTTAACATTATTAACATTTGCATACAATAATATTTGAGCAGATTGCCTTTATTGGTAAACGGTACAACAGTAATGTGAACATAACGAAACGGGATATAAATGTGACAAAACTTTATAATAACCTTACTATTTTATAATTTATTTGTTTGGTAGCTTTATAAATAAAAGTATTTAATCAATTAGTGATCTTAACACCTTTAAAGCTATTGCTTAGTCTACGTAGTCTGAATTCTGCAATTATAAATATTTCGTCATAATATAATAATGTTGAATTTAATTTTTTAAATATAAATGCTGTATTTAGATTTTTAAAGGTTATCTTTAAAGACACATAAAGGCATAAGACATTTTTTTTTATTTACTGATATTTTTAAATATAAAAAAAGGACTTCATATTTATAAGGAATAAAATAATTATTTTTTTAATTAATAAGATGATGAAGATTCAGTATTTTATTTATATTTCCAGATGACTGATGTAATATCTAAATAAACAGACACCAAAATGAAGCGTGATTTTAAAAATAAATAAAAAAGTGCTTTTTCTTTATCCTTTTATTATTCTTGAAGTTTTGAAAATTTTAACATGCCCCGACTACTTTCAGTGGGCGGATCAAAGGAAACATCGGGAGCTTATAAATTATTAAAGAGCCTAAAATAACGGAAAGAAAACAAGACTATGAAAATGATCTTTTTCGAAATTTCTTCAGTGAGAATTTTATTTAATTAGTATTTCGAAAAGAATTTTTAAAAACGGAACATATTCGTGTTAGAGAAATAAATAGAGCAGCTAGACTTGCATATTTAAGAGCTAAGAAAAACAGAATTTAGTCAAATTTAAGATATTCCGTGTTATTTCCTCTAACATATTTTAACAGAAACTTGAGTACATGACAAACCTTGTTATGTTAATTTGAGTTTCGAAGTATGCATAAACCCTTCACTTATTTATTTACAGCCAGACAGCTGGTAGAAAAGTGCCAGAAAATTTCCGAGCTCTTTATTCGTATAAATGAGCTTTTAAAGGCAATGAATTTAATCTTCATAAAAAAAGTTGCATTGTATACCTATAACTTTATGATAAAACAATATTTGTTAAAAATCCTTTTTTGTAGTGTGATCTAGTAGATTAGAAAAAAGTAGTAACAAAACTGTATTTTTATATTTTGTGATATTATTTTCCCGTGCAGTAAATCTTCTGGTAAGGAAGGTTGTATTACAAATAACTCTGATGGATGCTGAATTGATGGTGAGTCAAGAATCCCCGTCTTTGGTGACAAACGTGGCGATCATCTGGGTATTGAGAGAAAAAAAACATTGAGGATTCCAAGAATAATAAGCCTCTTGGCGATAGCTCCAATAAGACTCTTGACATTTATATGTTTTGTCTCGGAAAATACAAAAAAGCTGAAAGACAGAGTTACGAATCAGTATTGAGGCAATTGAAAGTTGCAAAAGAGTCGAGATACATGAGTAGTTGAGCGAAGTTTCTCTCCTGCGAGTTTTCTTCCAGAGCTATATGCTGTTACGATTACTTATTACTTATTTGTTGCTTATGTACTGCTATTTTTTGCAAGTACCGTTTTCGATTTGTCTGCGTTTCAGTACTGTGAATACGTGTGGAACAAAGCGTCGTTATCTGTTAGTGAGTCTACTGGATTCGTTTCCCTCGCTTGATTTTTGGATTTTCTATAACAATGTATCTGACGTTTGTTGGCTTAAAATTGTATTTCTTTTAATATTCTGAATGGAATTTTCGAAAAATAAATCATAATTCACATGATCACTAGTAAATAAAACAGACTCATATTTAAACGAAAAAAAAAAGAAAAAAGAAAAAGAGAAAATGGAAAGTAAGGACTTTTTTTGTAGTTAAATTTGACTTTCGAGACATTCCTGTAGAATATAATATCTTCTCCAACTATAGCCTAATAGAATTCTGCAGACGTGATAAAAATGTGTTAAAGTAATTGGAGTTTCCAATTTTGTTATAAGGATTTTAAACATTGATTTATCAATACTTTGTCGTACCAGACAATTTAGAAGAAAGTACTGGTAAAATGTCTGGACCTTTTAATCTCTAAACCCTTTTAAACGTGAGGTATTGAGTAACCTCGAATTTCATAAGAAAGGCTCGCGTGTCGCCAGCAATTCAGCGATAAAACTTCTTAAGAATACTTCTTTTCAGAACATTTCTTCTAGAAGTAGCAACTATTGTACATTTCTAAGCAGAATATTGCTACTAAAGTTAGTGGCTAAGTATTTTTTATCGATATGTATAACAAAGAATGAAAAATGATCAAAGTTGGGCTGTAATTAATTAGTTATTCTCACGAATAGAGGTAGGAATATTTGCTGCAGACATAAATAGTTTGTACTGAGATTTTTGAAAGCTATTTATTTAGTGGACAAAGATAGAAAAAGGAGTAATATCGAAGATAGAAGTAAGTGTAATGGATTTATTTAATGTGATGAAATGAATTTCGTTATTGTATTGGAAAATTATAATTTGTGGTATTAGACTGTATATTGTAAATATCTTAATAAATCTAATTATTAATTTGTTTACATTTGAAAAAAAAATGTTCATCTAAGTCATGAGTAAATACGTTGGCTGCTGCGTGGATCGCCTGTGATTCATCAAAATATCCAGCCCGCGATGGCCTGGTGGTGAGGTCATGGCTTCGGAACCGGAGGGTTTCAGGTTCGAGATCCGATTCCAGTGAAGAAAGGTCGCGTAAGCGTGTCTGGTGCACGTTAAATCAGTCCGGGCTAAACGTCCTCCCGCTGGTGGGGCGTGGTGTGGAGAGAGGGGTTCCAGCTCAGATGTCATCCTCGTCATCTGACCACGGTTCAAAATAACCAGGTCAGTCCCAAAATAGCCCTAGTGTTGCTTTAAAACGGGACTAATATAACTAAGCCTAAACTTAAACCTCATCAAAATATCCAAGAATGTAAACAATGAATGGGACATAAGCAACTAAAATACAACTGTTGATTTACAAATAGAACATTTAACTTGTAAATCTATTTCGAGATTTCTTGAAGTGAAAATAAATTCTATGTTTTCTTATCTTATGGTTTAACTGTAACGCATTTCATGGATCAAATCTGAAAGAAATGACTGCTTTTTTTCCCCCACTTTTTCGTATAGAAATGGCATTGTGTTGTGACTTCTGGCACTTTAAAAACCGCTAACAATGATCTGTCAGCGATTTAAGCCAAATGGGCATCTCTTGTTTTTTCAGTAGCGCCAACTAGGGCCAAGAGTACGATTTAACTACTCACACATCACAACCCTTTTTACGGGGCGGACTTCATTCATGCATTTCTTTCACTCATCCACAGCAATATGTGAGCAATCAGAGAACAATAACCTCTGAACCAGTTGGAATTGTAGTTCTGTGTCAGATTTTGGATTCAATAGGTTGGAAACAATCGCCTAAAATACAAATTTGATTTTCGCGCGCTAATCGCTAAATGCCAGGGATTAATCGCCAAACAGAAAGCGCCAAGAATTAGGAAATAAATTCAACAAAAACGCTTAATTCCAGCCAAAGAATATTATTTCACAACCATTATTCGCCAATGAGATTCAAGGCAATTGTGGCCTCACCTATGATTCAAAATTTTATGGGGAGAATAGGATAATACCTTTATCAGAGAACATGCAAAAGAAAATTGCGGTGACCAATGCTGCTGATTTGAAATGCCTAAACACAAGCAATGACAAATTCTTATATATTGCCTAACATACCTTTCACGGGCTCGCCAGAAGACACCCGGGAAGATTTGAATAAATGGACTACCACAACAGCAACGCAGGAGATAACTGTTGTTGAATGCTAAGGGTCACCACCGGTCACGGCATAACCCTTCCCTTAAGAAATACGCTCCGTCATCGATGGATGGAATTCGATCCCCACCTTTTTCTGTACTCATCAGAGCTTGTTTAACATCCAACCAGTGACGAATTTCCTTTTAAGTAGCTGACCAGGGCCGATATGCTGTGGGCATGTGTTTTAAAAAAAATGTTATTAATCTAGTTGCAAAATAACTAAATTTGCACAAAAAAAAGTTTAAATGATAACATATTATAGTGATAACATTTTGAATAGTATAATTCCTATTTGTTTCAAAACTTCACAAATTTATGACATTATTTATAAACAGCTTCTAGTCAAATAATATTATGCACAAACGGTGATACCGCGCATTTATAGGTCATAAAAATAGATAATTTAAAACCTTTTAGTGAAGATACTGAAATAAAAAAAATTAACATAAAATAAATCATTAAAATATTGATTAATTTGAATAGTTGCTAAAATGTGAGACTAAATTGACTAGTTTACCGAAATAGGGGAGTCTTAATGCGTGTTAGCTAAGAGTGCAAAATGCCCATATTCAACATTGAGCAAGGCGACATCACAATAAGTAATGTATAATAAGTCAAGTTCCTATCTGTTTCAAGAGTTCACAAAGTTATCATATTATTTATAAAGGATATCTACTCAAATAATATTACGTACAAACGGTGATACCACGCAGTCATAAGTCATATAAAAATAGATAATTAAAAGCATTTTCATAAGAAAGCATTTTCATTAGATAATTAAAAGCCGAAAAATAATAAAAAATAAATCATTAATATATCGAGAAAATTAAAAAGTTGCTGATAAGTCAAACTAAATTGACTAGTTAATCAAAATGGGGGGGCCTTGTAATGTGCGTTAACTAAGGCTGCAAACTGCCTATATCCAACATTGTGTACGAGAAAAGTGTGCCTACACAATTACTTGCCATTTACTATCCAATCTTATGAAGCCATGGATAAACAGTAATTCAAGAAAATAAGAAATTTCAAAGTTATATTTTTGAAGAAATCATTCTTTTTAAAAAAATCACTCACAAATAACTAGGAAATAGAAAACTTGGCGCATGTGTCTTTCTAATGCTTTTTACAAACTCTATAGCAGATATTTTTAACTCTAAATTCATTTGATCTGTTTATGAACTCCATTCACATCCTTTATTTGAATAAAAAAAATGAGAGAGATATACATATTTTTTCCAATTATTTGCTGACTAACGTTCAAATGCACTATAACTCTTTTTTAATCTGTAATAAGATGTCAAACAAAATAAAAAGACTGAAATGGAATAAGCGAGAAATAAATTTATCAAGAATTTTTTACCTCATCCTTACGCTTTATCATGTTATACACTTTTGAAGTCTTAACACTCATTGAATTCCTCGAGTGGGCGTATGAAAAGAGATATCTAATGTTTTCCAAATACTGAAATCTTCGAAACAGCGGTGAAAAAGGAATGAAAATCATTTCATTTGCAATTCGTTGAATCTACGGTTCGTTTAATTTATTTTCTAATAGAACTATTTAAAAACAGAACTTGTCAGTATTTCGTAATTAAACAAGACAGCTAGACGTAGATGTTCAAGTTCAAAGAAAAAAAACAGGCTTTCTTTCTAGTTAAATTTCGGTAGAATATAATTTTTCCGATTTTACAGTTAAAGAGGCTTGCAGACATGACAAAAAAAATGTGTTATGCTATGGTAATTTGAGTTTCAAAGTGAGTAAAAAGCTTACCGACAGCTGTTTACTGATGGCTTATTGGATTTGACGTTACTAAAGAAGGATTCTTGTGAAATGTCTTGGAGTTTTGCATGTTAATCAGAATTCTTAAGGACAATACATTTATCGAATTTAGTATCTTTGAAGTTTTAAGGAAAGTTCACCTGTTGTAATAATTTTTCTCAATAAATTGATATTTCCCCAAAAATAGAAATTATGGAACAAGAAAATAAAATTATTATTGTATATTTGATTATTAATATTCTTTTCTTTTACTATCAACCCCTTGTCGCCTTCGGCAGCTAATTGTTCACTCGACTTTCTTAAAAAAATTTATTTAATAATATCGAAAAACTTTGAAGAAACACATCTCATCCGACAAATTAAAATATTATTTTAAATTATATTTGCAGAGTGAATATAGAGTATTCTGATTGGTTAGATAACTCGCAAAGTGATAAAATTCATTTCAGAATGAAATTAGTCCAGTTGTTAAGACTGCGGGTTTGTTAACTTACGGATAGTTTCAAAATTATAATTAGTAATGTCGAAGGTAGAGGCGATATAAGGCCATTGGAGATGCATATACAGGGTGTCCCAAAAAAATGTATACACATTTTAGCAGCTGATAACTAAGTTATTTCTTCTTTCTTTACATACTGAACCCATTGAACCGAGTGATGGCAGAGAGACTTAAATTTGAAGAAAGGAAATTTATTCTAAAATGCTACAGGAAGTATGAAAATGCAGTAGAAGTGCAATACAATTTAAGAGGGAGTTTAACAAAGAACCACCTACACGAGTTACCATCACTCGAATTAGTGATAAGTTTGGGACTGTTCAGGACGCCCATAAACCTGCAACAGTTGTTCAATTGAGGGAAAACATTGAACATGAATGTACGAATATTCCAAGGGAATTGTTCCATCACGTGTGCTATTCCATCGCTTCGCGTTGTCAGCAGTGTCTGGAGCAGAACGGACATCAGTTTGAGAATATGCGATAACAAGACAATAGAATGATATTTGTAGAATCTTTTACATGTTGAAAATTATTCGAATTATAATAAACCCCAAATTTACAATTATTTAAAGTGTGTATACATTTTTTTGGGACACCCTGTAGATACCATGTGCTGTAAAATAAAATAAAAATGGGTGGTAAAACAAAAATTAATGGAATCTTCTTAGTAGAGTGGTAAAGGGTGGATGACTCTCTAAAGCCCTTCTTTCCGATGAAGAATATGAAATGAAGTAAATGACTTTTTCTCCAAAAATGAAGAATGATGGAGATAAGCGACCATTGATGAATTATCTAGAAGTCATCAAGTGCTGGAGGGAGCTTTCAGCTCATTCTATTTAATGCATAGATTATTAATAAGGAAGTGTGACTGATATTACTTATAGTTAATTTTTTACCGTACAGAAATCTGTTTTTGTATTTTTAACATTTCTGCATGTTTCAATTAATTTTTGAATAATATTTTATTTATTTAGATTTAACTCAAAAAATAAAACACGACAGAGAAAAAAAATGTAAAATAAGAAATTTATGAAATTACCATGAAATTTTTAAGCCGACTTTGTTTTCTTATACACTTTTAATAATAATTTTTTTGGTTAAACAGTCAATGACAAATTTCCAAACAGACAGCTTCCTAAGGTCACAACGCTGAGAAGAGCCCGTAAGCAGGCAGATTAAAAAACTTTATTACTCTAATTGACAAATAAACAAGTTTCTACAAAGTACAAATAATATGAATTATAAAACATTGGGACAAAATTAACACTTTATAAAATATAATTTGGTCAGGTACCTATATGATTCATTATGTTCACAAATTTATTAGAATAGTGTTATGAATCTGTAATGCTGCTTCCCAGCAAAGTTAATTCTAACGTCGGAAAGGCAGTTTTACTGGCAGTTCTTTTGGTTGCTGATAGGATGCCGGATCAATGGTATCTGGGCTTGGAAACCATTTGGCTACAAAAGGAATGATGCTGGAATCTTCAGGAATTTTGGCAATAGGACCAATAGTAGCTAATTATGTTGATTGTTCGAGACCCGTCTGTGCCGTGCTTCCAAAACTATAAAAGGCGGGCAGACCAAGCCGACCAGTTCCTGCCGGTGGCCGGAAATCAGTCGTATAGTGAGTGCGTGTTGCGTCAACGATGAATGAATTGGATCCGTCTAGTGGAGTGCAAGAACTTTGAGTGGAGCTCAAGCGATTAGTGGATTGAGAACTGAACCGTGTGCCGAGTCTTGGAGACAAGTATTGAAGCAACATTGAGTCGTATGTTGAGTAGCCAGTCGTATAGTAATGAGTCGGCAGTTAATTACAGCGAAAGCGAGAAGACAGTGGAGAATAGCAGACGTTTGGAGAAACCTTAATAAATAACTACGTGGATTCTCTTTTCCTGTTGAGTTCAGTGTGGCCACTTTTTATACTATTGTAGTTGTTTGCTATCGATTACTACTCGTGGGCTGCTGCTTGTTTTAGAGTTTTGTTTTGTCGTCCGAGTATTCATATCTTCTTTTTAATAAACATCGTTATTTGTTATTGAGGCCTGTTGACTGTATCATTATACACCTAATACAGCGAAATCTCCGAATTTATGGAATTTCCGTAACAATATTTATAAAACCGAAGATGTGCTTCAGTAACACTGCGTACAAACGTGGATATCGAGCAATCTGAAGTCATAATTGGCAAGTAAAAAATTATCTACTAATAAAGGTAAAAAATAAAAATAATAATATTACTTTAAAATAAATCATTAATATGCTAAAATATGCTTAAATATGAAATTAAATTGACTTTTTGATAAGACGAGAGGGAGGCTTACAATTTGCTCTAGCTTAAGAATAAGAATACCAAACTCCTCCACTGAATGCAGTGTTTCATTGAAGACACCAATACATAATGCATGGATGTTTAATATATGATTAAGATGCATGGAATATCGCATAAAATATATTCCAACATTGTTCTTCTATTCGAATAATTGAGATTCGGATAATTCCGATTTGTACTATATTATGTAAATGTAAATTGGATGTCTGTTTCAATAATTTTTACTACAACTTTCGGTTGCCTGCTTCATTTAAAAGTCAACAAACAGATCATAATAAAATCTATCATTGCAAGCCTGTTTTAAGGAAATGGTGAAAACTGTTTGAAGCTATGAAAAATGAATTTTATGTCTTTCTAATTATTTTTTTAACAGAGAAAATGGACAGACATTACTCGATTTTAAATCAAATAGTTGCTCGCAAATTGAGTAAAGTCTGATTTGAAATGGATTGAGATAACTTTCATAGAAACGATTTCAGCAGTTTTTTTAGAAATACATTTATTTGAGGAGTAAAATAATTTAAAAAAAAATCAAGCTATTCATTTTTTTGGGAAAACTAGCTAATAGAATTTTTAGAGTTTACAGGAAATTTAATTTGTATTTACTGACGCAGAAAGTCTTTGATCTCGCTAAAATTGAATTCACTCCAGTTTTTAGAAATTTTCATTAATGATTTAGTGAACAAATGTATAAAAAATATATGCTGCCTGATTATATTCAACGAAGCATGCTGAATTTTACAGAACTCAAGATATGTTTGAATTTTAAACAGAGTTAATGAGAATTTCACTTTTTAAAATGATAAATAAAATTTTATGCGATGAAAAAAATTCACAGCTATGATAACCGGAAAAATTCGTTCAAAAATACAAACACGCGTTTACTCTGATTTAATAATATATAAATAAATATTTTGAGAGAGCATAAAATTTTATCCTGATTTTAAAAGCTTATTGTACAATAATTATTATATTTAAACACTTGGTTCTTTTTGTAAATTACAAATTTCATAATTAAATATATAATTAGACAAATTAGTTTAGAAAATTTTACGTGCTCCCTTTGAATTCTAAAAAATGACAAGATTTTGATCTAATTCTTACTATAAGTTTGTTGTGTTATACTAGACTCTACAAACTTATAGTGAGGGAAATTATATAGACTGTTCCTAGAATTCAATGCTTGATGATTGAGAAATATTGGGGCAAGCATCCACAACAACGTTTAAAATTATCTTGTAAAGAAATATGTTACATATCTGTAATTCTTTTGGAAAAGAGGAAAATTATGCAGATATCGTAATGGCTGCTGAAAAGAGGGGCTCAGTGACTCTCTACCTTGGCGTTAAATGTAACACCTTCAGAGACAAAAATGAAGGTTCTCGAATATTGAAGAATCTTGGCTATATCTCTATTAGGAGTCTAGTTCTAGCATTTGCTCAAGAACATTCGATGTCTTGTCACGGTATCTGTAAAGGCAGAGATGAACAAATGAAGTCAGATAGTCAAGTCGAGAGAATGTCCAGTGAATTCTCTCTAAGTGATTTGTGCTTCTCACAGTGAATTCTCTGAGCTGTTAGTAGAAACCACTGCTGCGGCTGTTTATCAACGATTTGTTGCTTACATGTGTACATAGTAGAAACCACTGCTGCGGCTGTTTATCAACGATTTGTTGCTTACATGTGTTGTTAAAATCTGAAAATGTTATTTTAGGTGAAGGTTCTCGAATATTGAAGAATCTTGGCTATATCTCTATTAGGAGTCTAGTTCTAGCATTTGTTCAAGAACATTCGATGTCTTGTCACGGGATCTGTAAAGGCAGAGATGAACAAATGAAGTCAGATAGTCAAGTCGAGAGAATCCCCAGTGAATTCTCTCTAAGTGATTTGTGCTTCTCACAGTGAATTCTCTGAGCTGTTAGTAGAAACCACTGCTGCGGCTGTTTATCAGCGATTTGTTGCTTACATGTGTTGTTAAAATCTGAAAATGTTATTTTAGGTACGCTTTATTTGTATTTTTTTACTTGTGCTTTGTGTTTTCATATTGAAAATAAAACTTTATTATCTGTTATTGAGCTTGTTCGATTTTTGACCGTACTAGATATAATTTTCAGTAACAATTGATTCATTCCAAATCATGGAATAACAAAAAGTTTTTATCTTCATTTTATATTTTATTACATTACTTCATTTTATATTTTATTACATTTTATACATTATCTAAAGTTTATATTTTTATCTTCATTTCTCTAAAAATTAAAATTTTACTCATTCTTACATTTATGGATAAGTTATGTAACATGTTAAATAATAGAAAAAAAAGATCTTTTAAGAATAGAGCCATGCAATGGCAAACATTTTATCAAACAATCTTCAATGGTAATTTATAATCAGATGGAGGAAGGGGACTTCTAGTTTACAATATATATTATATTATTAATTCAATGACTTTTTTAAAATGCACTAGAACATAGATATAAATGAATATCGTTTTTTAACTGGTATGTAAAAATAGTTAAATTTCAAAATAGAATGCAGAACAGGATTTGGGATTTCCCCTTTTGAATTTTGCTTGAATAAATTTTCATGGATATACAGAATGTGATATTCCATATATGAATGAATTTATATGAAAAAAAATATTATTTGTTATTATTATTTAATTTGTCTTAAACTGGAATGTATATATTTTTTATTTTTTAAAGTATCTGACGTATATGTATGTGAAAATGTAATATTAATTGAAATATTGTCGAGTTATGCAAAGCTACCTTAAAAAATATCTTAATTAGAAATTTTTATCTCTTAAACCTTGAAAGACTTTCAGATCTGAAACTAAAACCAAAACTTATTAGTTAAAAATAATAAAAAATGGCAAGCATATTATTTCCATCCCACAATATAATTATTTACATTCGCAAATAACTATATAATTAGGAATAAATTAATCTTTTCCAAATCGCATGATTAGTAATTAAAATTTCGTATTCGCAATCGAAAGTCCTAGCCAAGAATATGGTGTTTTCCTTTCCATATTTAACCCAACACAGGTCTTTGTACAGCAATCAATTAGAAATAATTCAGTATTTTTTGCATTTTATATTCATAATCAAAACCTTTGCCAAAACCAAAACTCTACAATATGCCATTCAATTTAATTTTGGAAATTGATAGCTTATATATTTTGGAATTGTTTCACAAACATAATTTTAAGTTCTTTTAAATAGTTTCTTTCTACATATGGATGCTTAGCTGATCTTGAATTTTTCATATTCATAATATTTACCCTTTTCAAATGGTCACTTTTCTTTCCAGAGAAATGCGTTGTTTGTCAAATAGATGTTCAAAATGCTTTCTTTATAATAAAGTATTTGGGATGCATGGATGAACTTGACGGAGAAAAATGTTAATGCATTGATATACAATATTTTCGATGCCTGACTAATAAAAAGAAGGACTCGCTGAATTTTACTCTGAAAAATATCTTCTCTTTTAAGTAAAGGGTCATGGGAATAAAAATATAAAATATGAAATCATGAAGAAACTTTCTTAATTTCATTTCTGGAATTGTGTTAAAAAGTGTTTGCTCTTATTCATGTTTTTATTTATTTTTATTATTTCCCAATGTTTTATATAATTTAATTATTCAGAAAAGTAGAAATAAAATTACTGCTTATTGACTTTCTGTATATATGAGTTAGCGTTTCAAATGGCTATTTTACTTTTCGGAGAAATATAGAGTATGTCAAACTTGTAATCAATATGTTTTTTTATAAAGTTTTGAGATGCATAGAAGAACATGATCAAGGAAAATTTTTAGATTATGTGGTTCAATATTTTCGGAGTCTATCAAACTGAAAGAAGAAAAAGAAAAGCTAGTGGAATGAAAATGTGATCTACAAAATGATAGTTAATTTCGACTTTAAAATTATGTTAAATTTTTTTTGTTGCTTCGATTGCTTTTCTTATCCTTTCACAGCACGTTATATAATTTATATATTTAAAATAACAAGGAAAATTATAGAACTAGTTACCTATTTGCAACAACTTTATCGAGTTCAAAATTTTTTATTTCATTTGAAATCTTATGAACCTTTGATATGTTATTAATTATTTGCTTTCTATCCTACATTATAGAGAAGTTTTAAAAACATTTCTTGAAATTAAATTCTTTAAGGAGAAAAACCATAAGAATTCCCCAGTCTTGTCTAGAGTACCGATTTCGAAAATTTCTTTTTCATTTGAAATTTGTTTTCCCCTTGATTCGTCATTAGCAGACACCTGTCTCTCCCTTTCCTTAACTCGTCAGCACACGCATGGGCTCTTTTTAATCCCATACTTTCTATTTTGTTTAGAAAGTCTAGGAATTCACAAAAATTTACATCTGTTACTTCTTATACATTCGAGGAAGAGTTAGAAGAAGAAGATTAGAAGAGCAGATATTGATGAAACAATGCATCTCATTTTTTTACTCTAGTTTTCGGGTTTTATAAATTCCTGCATTTTCTAGCGTTTCAGATTCTTTTAATATAATAGCTACAGCAGTGTATGGACATGAGCAGCAGGGATTCCGAAATTTTCCCTCAAGTGTTCCTATTGATAGTGAAAATGGTGATAATTCAGATTCATCAAATACTAATGAAAATTTGGAAAGTGATCGCGATGCAGAATCTGAACAAAACGCAGATTCTCAATACTCTAGAGAATCTGATTTTGCCTTTTCTGGCTCTTTAAAAAAGTAGCAAATCCTTATACAAAATGCATTTTATTATAATACTAGCCGCCTTTGGTGACCAGCCGGTTCACCATTATTATCGCTCGCTACAATTTTCAATTAAATAGTATTTTAAGTAACTTGTCTCTTAATAGCTTCTCAAACAAAACAATTTTAATCTTCAAATTTGATATTCATACCATACATACTGTTGTTTAGATCGTCTCGTTCAATTTACTATATATATTTTGCTAATTTGTTGTCATTTCCGGTAAAATTTCAACTTTAATTTAAAGTGGAAATGCTGAGATTTCAATTAATATAAAGATATTTTTTAATGAAACCAAGCGTTTTATTTTATTTATCACTTTTATTGTTATTTATTTATTATTATTATTGAATACGAGTACTGCAAACAGAATCGCTCGGTATTTAAGTATTGTGTGAACTACAGAATATTTTTCATAATTCATGTAATATCTCACAGAATTTCAACAAAAATTTCTCAGATTCAGCATAAAATTCAGTTTTTAGTTTTGCTTTCAAAAGGACTGAAATGAAATCAATAATAATATTTCATTCCGGCCTATAAATATATTTCAAAAATTATGAAGTCTAAATTTAATGCAGTAAGGTATCATATTCTGAGAAATATTCTGGACACACCAAATTTTAATTAAATGAATGAATGTTTCTATTTTCCACGATCAACTAAGACTGATTTATGAAGATTTGAATGTTAAAAATTTAGAAAAACTCAACATTTTCATAATCTTAGACCAATTAATCTTGAGAAACCTGCGCGCTGATGGCGTATTTTCTTTGAAACGATCGATGAAAAATCTAAAATTATCCTTTTTTATTGAATAGTGATATTCAAATTTTCATAAATCAGTCAGTTTAAGTGATTGATTTGGTTGATTGGAAATTAACTCTTTTTATTTAAAATATTAGTGTTTCAAGAACATTTTGTTAAACGTGATTTCCACAGCAGAAGCTTTATGTAAAATCAAAAATTCGTTATTTGTTAGAGCATTTATTGGATCAAGTTATATAAAATATAATCATTTTCCATTTAGACCATTTTAGAAGATCTGTGTCTATTGCTAAAGGTTTACAAATTAGCTGTGTGGCCCTGATTTGAATGGATATCCTGATCCTATTAAACAAAACTTGTCTTAAAATAAAATTGATTTATTGGATTAATAATATAGATAGCGTAAAAGAACATAAAATGATTTTTCTTGAATTTATTTTTTAGAAAAAATAATATTTCATATTTGTTTCATTTCCTACAGACACGTGCTGAAAATTATATTTTTGCAGATTTCATTTCCAAAAAGATTTAATTTATTTTTAATTGGAGCTTTAATCAATGTGATGGTAACACTTTGAAAAAAGCTAATTTTTCCCCACGAATGCGAAAAGTGCTCGTGCAGCTAAAATTTTATTTTTATTTTGTACGAAAAAAATGTTCAAAAATATCGTTAAAATATTTATTTAAAAATTAATTAAAAATAGAAATTTAATTTTAAGGTTAAAACATTGGTATCATTTAAAAGATAAATTTTTGATCTTTAACTTCATGTAAAAATCTTTTTTGTGCGGTAATATTTTCGGAAGTTATAGCAGAAACGCGTCAAAATTTCGCTTATTTTTTAAATAAATAAAATTCTAATTAAAAATTCGAAGAAATAACCCCGAGGTGCACATTCCCGGCCTCCAAGGTATATACGTGCCAAATTTCGTAGCTGTTGGGCGAACGGTCTGGCCTGTAGAGCGCCAACACACACACACACACACACACACACACACACACACACACACACACACACACACACACACACACACACACACACACACACACACACACACACACACACACACACACATTGAGCTTTATTATAAGTATAGATGAATAAATTGTTTTGAAATTCATATTAAAAATTCATTTGACCTCTGATTGAAAAATGATAAAAGTGTTTTTTGAGTGTGTATATAAAAATGAAAGACAATAGTTATGAATTTTTAAAATTGTATATTTAAGCTTTTGTTTTTCTAAAAAATTGAAATGTAAATTACGAGTAAAATATAGATTTTCTTATTCTGTCAATATTTTTATATTAAAAAAACTATAAATTTATATGAATGGAATGGGGGAAAATGAAATGATTACAGAAAAAGTATGGAAAAAGGGAGTTAAGTTCAATTTTGGTCTTTTTTTATTAAAATTTTGATTTATTAAAAATAATATATATTAATAATAATAAAATTTTTAATAGAATATATATGCATGAAATTTTTATTTACTCTGACTATATTAATTTTTTTTACAAATAATTCGCAAGATAAAGAGAAAGTGCTTGACTATTTGGGGTTAAAATGACTCCGAGCATGCGCTAATGTTTAAAAACTGGGTTCGTGTGCTGAAGAATAAGTTTTAAGAGTTATAAAGAATAAGTTAAGAATAAAATTTTGTCAAACTCATTTGTCTTAACAACTTCATCGATTTCGCTATTTGCTCATATTGTAAATCAATTAAAATTCTCCATGTTTACAATTTTAAACAGTGCTTTCTTTTACTGGGATAATATGTAGTTCACCAAATTTGGTTGGTATGATTAGGCTAATATTGCTAATAAGGTTGGCAAACAGCAGGCTGCTGAAGATGACTAGTTTTTTTTATCAAAATTTAAGAAATTATTTCTTTGTATATGTAAGTTACATCATAAATACACAGGCAGGCATATTTTGGTGTCACATGACTATACTGCATCAGATATAGAGTATAGTTAAAATTTTTTCTAGAACATTTATATCAAACTATTTAAAAAATGTATTTTTAGATATTTAATCGTACTGTTCTCCGATTCGGCAATACGTTTTTTTAGGTCTAATCTTTGTCGATATAACATGCAAGTACACAAATCTATTAACAAACTTGCTATAAACTAAGAAAAGAAACACAAGGAAAAGTTGAAGGAAAATTAACTAACTATATTTTAAACTTGATCTTGATAATATTAATGTACAAATATTACATATATACAATATTTATTAACTAACTCCCAATAAAAAAAGGAATCTAAGAAATATTTAAAGAAGAAATATTCTAGAATTACTTCTATTCTGTATTTTAAAAATCATTAATAAAATTTAGATTTGAGTTAATCTAATAATTCCAATGATGGAAGCATTAGATTAAGTCACTTAATTACATTAACTAATTAAGTGCTTAATCTAATAATTCTAATATAGCAAGCAGCGATATTGAGTGAAGAATTTTTAAAAAATATAATATCGTAATGGAATTAAAATACCATGCCTCTTCATGATTAAAAAATGAATTTCATATATAGATTTTCTAATTATTTACTAAAATGAAATTTTGTACAATTTTATGCTTTTAATAACAATATAAATTTAAGTATTTTTATCGATTATTGAATATATTCATCCATACATTTAAATTAAATTGATTGAGGAGGCGTCATTTGGCATTGAATGTCAGAGAAATAAGTTTGTAGATTTCATAACTTAATAATAAAATATGTTATAAAATAAAAAGTACTTTTCAATAAAAAAAAAAGTTGAAAAATAACTGACTTAAATGAAATATTTGGCGATCAAAGAAAAAATCGTGTTTGCTGAATCGTGCTGAACTATGAAAACAATACGGCACGGACAATGAAAGTAATAAGAAAAAAAATTCTTAAAGAATTATTAAAAAATAAAAACATATTTTTCATATATACGTTTGAAATGCTTATTTATTTAGATTATTTTTTAAAGCAACTCACGATTTAGTACTCCTACTTTGGCTTTCAGTCTTTTGATAAAAATTAATATTCAACTTTTTTCTACACTATACAAAAATGAATATTTTTATTTTATTTTCATGAACACTTTAAGATACAATTTTATGCTTTACGTTTTTATGTTTTATTATCTTTTAATATCTAATTCCTTACCGTTCCCTTCTATTCTATGAAGTAAAACTACGAACAGTAACCATGGTAAAAGTTTGACTAAAAACATGTTTTTGATAAACTTAATTTTATATTAAAATACTCGATTTTCTAATTTTTAATGATCGTAAAATCATTTCATGGCTAACAACCCATTTGCAGATCTCCCTCATAAAAACAGCAATAATGTCTTTTCTCCCATCAAAAACGAAGCATGTATATTTTTAAAAGTAGTTTAAAAATACGGCAGAAATATTTATCTCCAACCCCCATAAAAATATTTCAAGGCCAATATCAAGTAAATTAAAGTTATCTTAAGAAACTTCATTTTTTTGCATGGGTGCAGGAACATTATGTAAACTTCTCCCACTCAAACAGCTACGTTTGATGATAAAATTTGTGTGTTAACGTTAAATCAGATGTTACAGCATGCGGTATTTCTAGCGTTTATACTTCCTGTTTCTTAATATACATTATACAGATGAAGTTTCGGCTAGAATTAGATTCTTTTTTTTCTCAGATAAGCAAATCATTTTGATACATTTAAATAACTTTAAAAATATGCATACTAAGGTTTTAATATTATAATCCCCATAGATTGGCAGGCTTCTGCGAACTGCGTCATACGACATTCAGGACGAAAAAAAAATCATTCAAAAACGCATGGCAAAGCATTGGACATAGAGTAACCATATTTAGCTTGTAGTTATTTCTTGGATATAGATTCTCATTAAGAAAAGAATTTTAAATTATTTAATCAGATTCTGGCTTAAAAGTTAATCAAAATATGATTATTTTCTCACTATTTTAAAATCAAGGTTTTCAAAAATATCAAATTTATATCCACGCATTTTTTTATTTTAATAAATTAAAAAATATTTTCAAGTATGTGTTTCAGCATTACTTCATGTGAGAAAGTTATAATATCTATTCGACTAAGTGTTGTAGCAACATTTAACACGTTTTTTTTATGTGCCTGTTGTCGCTGCCGTAAATCAAGAATACATTTTATTGTAAAAATATTTTTAATGCCGGATTTACACTCGGCCAATAGGAAGCGCTTGAGCAGAAATTCACTGACTTATGTTTGCCACAATTTCATAAGATAGATTCAGGCATTCCATGCTTGGCTACAAATTGACGTTTTGGCGTCCCTGAATTTTTCTTTTTTACTGCTTGTCGTATTAAAATAATGGATAATTACACAAAGGAACCTGCTAAAATATTAATAAAAAAACTTCAACATACCTAAATTTAGAAAACTATAGAAAAAAAAAAACGTCAAATAAAATTTTTAAGAAACTTAACTTTGCATCAAAAAGAACATAGAGAAAAAAGTGTCGGAATTAATCTATGATAAGTGATTAAATTTTTTTTTGCCAAAAAAGCCTCGAAATTCTACAAAAGCATGCGCAATAAGAAAAAAATATAATACAGTGGCGTGTTATTGTCCCATCAGGACAATTTTTTGCCATCGACCGAACAGCATTTTTCATCCTTTCTGCGCATGCGCTGCCTACAGACCGTCGTATAACTGGCCGAGGGTAAACCCGATATAAGTTTGTGTTGCAACAATACTTCCTTTATTTACGTTATAATATTGATTCATGTGCGTCTTGCAAATATATTAAACACACTTTTTTTGTGTGTGCACGTTGTCGCTGCTGTAAATTAAGAAAAAAAATTAAAAATAAAGAAAAGCACACTAATTATGGTACTATGTTTCAGATCAGAAACACGAATTTCCTTTAGAATTTAGAATTCCGAATTTTCTTTAAGTTAAAAATTCGGAATTCAGAACTCAATCATTTCATTTTTTAGATACATTTTCTGAAAGAAAAAATATATTTTTTATTTCATTAGTTTTGTTTAATACCAGGGAGAGTGGAATCCCTAAGCTTTCTCACATACTCTCCACCCCCCTTTCGCTTTTTTCCACAAAAATCTTTGGGCTTTTAGGAAAGCAATAAATGGGAAGAGTGTTCAGAATTTTATCACCTGAGTCTCACATATAAGAACTATGCGCATTGTAGTTTAGCAAAATAATAATAATATTTGAGTATTAATTTTATTTTTTTCTCCAGTGATCGTATGTCGGCGAACAATAGTTGTGAAAGAACCTATTCACACGCGATATTCCATGATTAATCACTAACATACTGTTAATACAAAAGCTTTAAAAAACCGAATGCATATTTTCATTTTTTTTTTCAATTGATGGAAATCAAAATTTGACACAGAAGCACAATTGTAGTCACAATAAGATCATTTGTATGATCTTGTGACTACAAATGCCGTGTTCAATTTCTCACTGATAAGTTTTGAATCTATAGTAATAACTAATACATTATTTACGATATGCAAGCAATACCCGACTTAGCCATAGATTATGCGGGCAACTTGACTGGGCAGCCGAAGAGCAACCCCACCTAACACGAAGGAAGAAACTACACTTGATGACTTTGGAACCTTACAAACAACAAAGAATCCTCTAGAGAAAATGCATATTGAGCATATTACATATTAAATTGTGTAACATTAGAGATGCATTATATATATTAAATGTACGCTAAATTTTTATATTAGGAGGGAACTAAAGACGAGCTTTGACAAAATGTCCTTAATAGTAAATTTAATGCTTGGAATTTTTAAGAGTTCTTCGGCGTCAAGAGACATCCAACTTCTCGGATATCTGAATCTCTATTCTCGCCATAGTGCATAGGCTTTGATCACATGATTTATATAGCCCTCTTCGATGCCACACTGACAAGTCGAATTTCTATCAAAGAAATGGCTTTGATGTACAGAAAATATATATGCTTTGATGATACAGTATATACTTGGTTAAGATAAAAATCACCCATAATCCGGCTAACAACATCATAACATTAGTTATGATGCAATGTTGTTATTAAAATCATTAGTTATGATGCAATGATGTTATTAAAATCATTAGTTATGATGCAATGATGTTATTAAAATCATTAGTTATGATGCAATGATGTTATTAAAATCATTAGTTATGATGCAATGATGTTATTAAAATCATTAGTTATGATGCAATGATGTTATTAAAATCATTAGTTATGATGCAATGATGTGCATAACTAATGTTATCATAACATTAGTTATCGTAAAATACATCAAATGTGTTGCACTTATTTGCCATATTCTAAATGTGATTGTTGTTATATTGATACTACAAAAATAATATTCAGACACGAAAGTACAGTAAAATTACAATAATAAGTAAATAATAATAATAGAATGATAATAATAATACAGTTAATAAAAATAGTTAATACTACTAAATAATTTATCACTCATACATAAAATAACAATAAAAGGCAAGAATCACACTATTTTACTTTATTTTATTTAAGTACTTGTATATTTATATAGTATATTTAAGTACTTTTTAAAATATCTAGGCTTAAACATATATTGACTTGTTTCTTTTCTAGTACGGCATCATCTTCCCCTTCTATTCAAGATTTATCCTAAACGGTAAGGGAAAAGAATATTTTTCTTTTCTCTCCACATAGTTCCTCCTACGCTTTTCTCTTCGGTATCCACCCCGTATCTATTCATACAAAGTAAAGAAATTTCTCCTTTGATGCTAGAGCATATTCTTGGATCACATGACGAATATAAGTTGGCTATTTGCAACAGAATGTCTTTTTCCACAATGCGCGATTTTCAATGTACTACAAAGAGACACTTGAATGAAATGGAAGTGGATCGGAGAACTTTGAAGTTATGCGGTTTCCATTATAGTCCCTCCCACACGATCAGGGGAGAGGGAGGTGGTCTATTTTTGTATCGTAACACAGGTAAAGTTCCACAAGTGTTGTCTGGTGCTAAAAAATTTATTTCAATGGTTGCTATTATCGTTGCAATAACAATACCCTGAATTTATTCTATAAAATCGTATGAAATCCGTTTCAACTTTCAGTGAGATAATTTTAAACAGTAAAAAAATCTAAAATAATTTTTTGGAGTTAATCTTGAACAATGATTATGGAACATAGCATTTAAAAGTTAATTCGGCCTTTGATATTAAATCAAGATATCATATAATCATTTAAATTTATATGCATGATTTATTTTTTCATTTTACTAATAAGCGTTGATATTTTGTAATTCGAGTTATAATAATCTAAATAATTTTTCCTTTCGGAAGTTCAGTAATAGATAACAACAAATTAACACATTTGTGTTCCTTGGGCCAAAATGATTTGTCGTAAAAACCAAGCTAAATTTTTGGTGTAAAAAAAAAACAAAAAAAAACTGACCATCCATTGTGGAGAAAAATAGCTATCTAACAACAGCAACAACAAAAAAAACATTTCCTCCTTTTATTACAATTTTTATAACTCTGTAAACTAGTGCTTTTTCAAAATAGGTTTTGACAAAACACTTTCTTCCAACTTTGATTGTTTGATTGCATATATGAAATATTTTAACGGTAACATCATAATAAAATATTTTTCCATTTTTCTATTATGATGATGAGGTCACGTCCGCGTTACGACGGAAGGGGGGATGCAGTAGCTTCTGAGATAAAGACGCCTGAGCACCCGAAGGCAGAAGTCTGACTTCTAGTTCATATGAAGATGAAACTCATACACTCGCTTGCACAACCCCTTTTTATAGAGGGGGGGGGGAGACTCTTTCATACACCTCACAGATAGAACACAGGGGAAAGAACTATCATTCATGCACCATGACTCGAGCACAGGACGCCGAAATCGCGGGGAAGACATGCTTCCTCTAGGCCAGGACGCCGGCTTCATTTTCTTACATTTATATATATGATGCAAAAGTACAGTAATTTACTTCATATTTAAATCTAAATGGTTGGGAAATATATAAGAACTTTATTAACATTTTTTTAAAAATTATTTATTTAATTAATATAAAAATATGAGATTTAATTTATATGATAAGAAACATTTCATTCAAATAAACGAATCTTATATAAATAATATAAGATATAATTAACAATTAATGACTTTGTTGATTTAAATATCCTTTTTAATTTAAAAGAATTTAACATAAAACAAGAGAAAATAACGTTCAAACAACTTAAGAACCTATTTGCCAATGTTGAATAGTAATTAATGAAATTAATTTAGAAAGATATTTTTTTGTTTATTAATAACGATAAATTAAAATAGAGTTTGTGAAAGTCTCATAGACGATATATTTAAACTTCAAATGTTTTCAATTATTATACTGACGTTTTTTTTTGTATCAAACTTTGTCGATAATAAATCTCTATATTAAATTCATCTATTTCCTAATGGTATAAGGATATACAGGGTGTCTCCAAGAAGTAAAACGAACGTTTATTTCCTTATCGCAATTAGACGTATATTTCAAGCTGCAATGATTCATAAATTAAAGAACCTAAAATTGTGAGAATGCTTTGGCTTCTTTAAAATGTGATAATAAGTTACAAAAATTACATTTTATATGCCATAGCGAAAAGTGTCAAGAAGTAAAATTTTTTTTATAAAATCATTTATAATGACGGAAAGTTTCATAAGACAAATTTATTGATTTAAACCATTAATATATATATATATATATATATATATATATATATATATATATATATATATATATATATATATATATATATATATATATATTCTTATTTTAATTTTAATTTAATTAATTTTCAAGATTTTATCTTAATTTAGCCCATCGTAACTTCAGCCTAAAATATTCTCTTATTTCGTGATCCAATTCCACTTTCTCTATTTAATTAATTCAAGAAAAGCTATGTAAAATTGCTGAATCAGCTAAAAGCCTCATATTCCCACGCTCCGGGAGAAAGGACAGAGAAATTCCCATTAAACAAATTCTTTTTAAAACATCCCTGTGTTCCCTTTCCTTGTCGGCGCGTGTAACGAAAATCCCTATCGAAATCTCATTATATATTGGCACTATGAAGAAATATTTTCCTATCAAAATCTTAGGTTATATAAGACCGGGGATAAAATGTTCAAGAGCTTTTTCTTCATTCTTTTTCTGTGTCGTTCTGTGTTGTGTGTTGCTCGTCGCTTCTGCTGTAAATACTGCGTGCTTCTCCAAGATGAAATAAAACGACGTCACGAAATTTAAAGCTTCTTCACTCTCTTCGCATTCTGCTTTTCATAATATAATGCTTATATAGTTGTGTGTGTGTGTATTATGAATTAAAAAAAAAGAGTAAAATCAGAAATAGTTAGTAAGTCATTGTTTTACATGTATACAAACTTCCATTCCTTTGAAATACTGATGTAAATGCGATTCAATTCTTCATTTGTGAAGCAAAGAAAGTTTTTTTTATTTATTGTTGAAAACCTGCGGAGAGTGTATTGGCAGTCGCAATTCAATCGCTAGTTCAGAAATACCGTCAATTAAAACTAACTAAATAGGTCTGTAACAATTCATTATATTATTATACAAAATGAAACTAAGCAACATGTATTTAATAACACTACAACACATTTTTATTAAAATTTTCACTGATGATGAATCTCTCGCACATAGAGTGGACTACTACTGCTCTAAATATTATCATTTTGAATATTAATGTTTATTAATCGATTAAGTCACCTGACCGAATTACATTTCTCCATTATACTATTAATCTAGATGTCTATCGTATAGTTGTTCATGTAACTGTTGTAACAGTCAATGCACTCCATGAATATTGCATAAATGCCAGTTATTATTTTGAAATGTTCCCTTCATTACCGTTTTTCGAATGTTCTATCCTGAACTAACTGTTCATATTCTAACATGAGGAATTCCTGAAAATAAGCTAAAATGCTAATTTCTTTATCATTCGTATCCCGTATCATCTTCCCCATTACATCCCTAGGAATTAAAAATTTGTGGCATTTTTATCTCTAAGGTGTTCTGTAAACATATTTTCTAGAAAGATGGTATGAATTCAGAAAAAAAAAACTTTAGTATTCTTCTATTAATTGGCTAGCATTACGATTACATACAGCATAAATCATCAATATATCGAAACACTCCTTATTACTGAAATATGTTAATATTTTAAAAAGGTCACAACTGCGAACAAAGAATTCTATTTTCTTGCTCGACATTACAGTACTTCTCTAGATATTTCAAATGTTCATTTTTTCACGTTTCTCTTCTCTTCTTTATAAAGTCGATGTTTGTAACTATTGACTAAAAAAACAACATAATGCTTAGGTGACAAATTTCTTTCATGTAATGATGATTAGATGATGTACTATTAGATAATTTTAGACAAGTGACAATTTTTCTTTATTAAATAAATTTATGTGCTCTGAAATAAATGTTTCTACCTGAATTCGCGAGATTAAAATTAGCATATATCTGCACTTTTTATCGACGGAAATGTGAAAAACGGTTTCTGCAATTGTGTAGATGCATGTTAGAGAAACCTTTTAATCATTGACTCTTTGTACTAAGGGAGATATAAAAATGTAATTTATTAAATTATTTATTACCACCGTTCACAGAAATCAAAATATGTTCATTCAATTTTTCATTATATTTAATGAAAATTCGTAACTGGAAGTATATGCCTAAATACAATATTCAAGGAAATAAAAGTCTGTTCAAATTTTTTGAGACACTATACATAGGGATTGCAATACCGGTATACCGGGATACCGAATACCGGTATTTTGAGCCATTTGTATAATTTTGTAATACCAGTATTCACAAGTTTAAATACCGGTTTTCCGGTATTTACTAGAAATTTTTAAAATTGTCTCCATTATATGTTCAGGTATCGCGAAAATAGCAAAATAGTATACGTTTTTGTTTTTATGTCCCCCTAACGGGCGAAATAAATTAGCTAATTAATGGCTTAATTAATTGCTTAAATCTAAATTAGCGAAACATGGATTATCCCTGAAAGAAAATATTGTATCCATAACGACTGATAGAGCAACAATTATGAAAAAAGTTGGAAAGTTGATTGGTGCAAATCAGCAGTTGTGCTATGCACATGGAATTCAATTAGGAGTAATAGATGTATTATACCAAAAATATAAAGAACAGAAGAATCCAAATACTGTGGATATAGAAACTTCGGATTCCAACTATATTACATTGAAAAATCGTACAGAAGAAAGGCATACCGAAATAGAAAATGACATATGGTATTTACATAATTCTAATGATTTTAAAAATGAAAATGAAAAGAAGAAAAGAAAATAAGCAATTCAAATCTCATTAAGTTAGAGTAAAGTTTCTAAAAAATTTTTTCCCACAAACCTATCTACATTCAGAATTTGGCTTAATTATCGAAGATTATGATGTCACTACTGTCGATAGTGAAAAGGAATTGTCTCTTGAACAAAAATTAGAATGAGCAATAAATAAAAAAAAATTCAACGAACCAAAATACAATACAGAAATCAGCTATATCCAAAACCATCCGACGAGAAATCGATTTATTTGAAGATGAGGGATTTAGAGGTAAATACTTGGAAAAAGTATATCGCGCATTGCTAACAGTACCACCGACTAGCGTAGATGCCGAAAGAGCGTTTTCGATAGCTGGTAATTTTTACACAAAATTACATTTCAGGCTTAATGACAGTACAATGGATGCATTACGTTTTTTTAAATCACATTCCAAAAATTTGTAATAGTACCACAAATTGAATAGTGATATTTACACTTTTTTTGTGATTTAAATAAATAAGATGTTTCTTTACTTTTTTGTGATTATATACTGTTATAATTTATAAGTTACAAATTATTTTTTGTGATATTTACACTCTCTAACAAAACTGGCAAATAAAAGAAAGAAACACCTGTGTTTTATTTCTTTTTCCAAAATTTCTAATACCGGTATTAAAACCGGTATCCCGGTATTAAGATTTTAAAAATACCGAATACCGGTATTGAAATTTTGGTCCGGTATTGCAATCCCTAACTATACATATTAAATAATTAAAGTTCTAACATTGAATAATGCATCTTTCCTTATTGACGCTAAGAGACATGCCTTGTTCTTCTATAAAAAAAGAATCCATAAAGGATCTTAAATCTTACAGGTATTCATTAACATTAGTATTGCTTAAAGAAATTTATCTTTTCTCCATTAATCTAATGCATGGAACTTCTATTTTCCCCTGAGTATCCGTTACAAGTTGCAATTTAATCAATGCTGTTTCTCTAAATGAACGATACGAGTTAAATTTTTTATCACCGTAACTGCGAGATGTGATAGGTTTTGGGTAATACTGCGTCTGTTTTCTTCTTGTAAGAATTTCTCAAAGGATCTTTATTGTGTTTCCTGGAAAAAAGATAAATTGCCAAGAAACTAATGAGAAAAAGTCTAGATAAGGTATAACCAAGTCAAGATAATGATGTTAAATAATCTAGATTAATACTGATTACTTGTTTAGAAGACTGCATCTATTACTCTCTTGAGCAATTAGCAAAAACTGTCTTAAACGTCAGAGATTGGAAATATATCTTAAATAAAGAAAAATGAATTTAATGCTCTAAGGATAAATGATAAAAAGAGGTATTCAATTCTTATCTTTCTAATACGTTTCTAAAATAATTTATTTTTTAGTATTATAATATACTCATTTAAACAGCTTTGGCAGAAATGTGAGAGGTAATATGTCAAAATTGAAATCATTTTTCTATAGGTTTTCAATCACTCAATTAAGTTTTAATATTGAAAAGTTAATTAAGCTTTATATTAAAGCCTAATCAGTTTGAGATTGGAATTGAATGAACTGGTTCTCATTTTATGGAGTTTCCAATCTTCAATAACTCTTAGTATATAATTTATAGCCAAGTTTGTTTGTTTAGTTATATTAACGTCCCGTTGTAAAGCAACACTAGGGCTATGTAGGGACGGACCTCGTCATTTTGAACCGCGGTCAGATGACGAGGATGACACCTGAGCTGGCAACCTCCTCTCCACACCGCACCACACCACACCAGCGGGTAGTATATAGCCAAAGAAAACTCTTAGATTTGATACTGTGGTGATCCTGCTTTCATCAAGATGACGCCGCTGTTTAAGATGCGTTCTTGGGTCAGCAGATTCATCATGCGATGCTATCCTTATATGTCCAATTCAACAACAGCCTAAAAAATAATATTTTTATTAAAAAAAATATTAAGAAGAAGATTTGATTTCTAGTTAATGGACACTGTACAATATATATATATATATATATATATATATATATATATATATCGCATGATTAATCCACAGGTACGAGCACGCAATTTAAACTGCGACGCCATCTTGATGAAAGCAAAATCACCACAATCTGAATTCCTTCAAACTTCTTTGGTAAAGATGACAAGCTTTTCTTTGATTTCAACTTTTATTGAAATATTGAGTATAATTGGAAGAATTTGGCAGCATGAGTTTAATACATATTAATGAAGTTGTAACGCTCGATTTTGAAGAAAAGTTAGCAAGCTGGTATGAAGAGGCTCAAAGATTCAAATAAAAATGATATTTAAAAGATACTGCTTAAGTATTCAGTAGAAATTCCATGGAACATGACAAAGTTACATTTTATATCCAGAATTATTAGCAATAAGGTAAGATAGTTATTGTTTAGAAAGAAAATATGAAGACACTAGAAAAATTGTATTAGATGAAAAAAATTATTTTTTGACTAAAGTAGTATTGAGTTTATAAATATGACTTTTCCCTTTTTTTTAATTAAACACTTATTTGTTATAAAGTTATAAAAAGTCACAGCTGATTTTTTTTTCTGAAATATTTTTCCCCGGAAACTACAACATTTATCCATCATTATGGTATCAAACGAATTAAGCAAATAAAAAAAAACCTTAATTTTTCTGACGCAATCTAGTTATCAAGTCAATTTTTGTTACCTACGAACGAATTGAACTGTTTCCCAGAGCAGGCACTCTGCATGGAGCTAAATAAATAGTAGTCTGAAGGAGCAACATCTGATATGTGGAGCAACATATCCTAGCGAAGTGATTCGAAAGTTTGTTTTACTGATTTGTTTATATGTGGGTAATTCTTGTCATATGTTTTTTCCAACACTGCCTACCCAAATTGATCAATTATTACTCTATGTTCACCATTGATGGTCACATCAAGTGATGTTTATAAATCTTCGTGTAATATATTTTTTGATCATGTACCAGGCTATTTGCCATGTGTAATAAAATCACTATTTTTAAACCGCTAGAACCACTCTTTGCAAGTTGTTTTCGATGCAGCATGTTCATCGCAAATGTCCAGCAGCGACTGATGTGTTTCTGCTGTCGTTTCCTTTGGAATGAAATAATGTAACATAATTTCCGGCAAATACTGTTTGTTTGGAACAAAACTTGACTTTTTTAAAAGTTCAAATTTTTTTTATATATATTAAATATAACGCATTAATATTTAGAGATTGTTTCCAAACTTTTCAAATACTTTTTCCTGATTTATTTGCATATAATAAATACTACTAACTTCATCTATTAAAATTAGATGGAGTCATATTCGTATACTCAATATTTTTTAAAACTATCACAATCTGAACATCGATTTTTTTTATTTTCTGCTGTTCGCTATTAGTTTGTATTATATACTTGGATCGGTATAGTCGAGCTCTATTTAGGGTCTTTAAACACAATAAAACAACAATCAATTGAACTGCTGTCTCTATGAACTTAGTTCTTTCTTATTTGGCATAGTATTTTTTTTAGTTGGATAAGCATTTCGTCAGAATACCTCATTGCTGTTTAAGAAATGTTTTGCATTTTATTTACTAAAAATCAAATTCAAATGGAATTTAAGAGAATCCATGAAGATTTTCTAGTTTTTTTCCAGTTATTTTATCAAGAATCTCTCCTAGTTACACAATTATGCCCTGATAATATTTAGTCTAGTCTGTTGTTCGAAAAAAGAATTACTTTCTATGGTACATGCACCAGCGTAGAGACCCAATCTCCCCCCTCCCTTTCCAACTGAGAACACCATGGTAAACAGTGCATACTCAATTTTTTTCTAGAACTTTGGATCATTTTTTGTGCATATCGATTCAAGCTTTGTATTGTCTAATCAGAGATGTGATTATGAAAGTCTTTGTGTGCGTGTGTGTGTTTTCGTGTGCGTGATTAATATGTGTTTAATCACGCACATGAATTCTTTGACACATGTGTTTAATAGCAGATTTGATTATTAAAAATTAGAAAATAGATGTTGGGAAATTAAAATCACTGAACATAATAGATTTAAAAAGAAGGGATTTCAATTAGAATCAGTTGTTAAAAGCCTTCGTGCCATAGACATTACAGTATAATTACTAAAAGAAGTCATTCACTGTTGTTTTTCTATATTTCCGTAAGGCAATAAGGAACTGGATTGATATTTATGAAAAAAAAATAGCATTTCCTTTGTTTCCTGGATTTTTTGCGTTGGCCTTTCTTA
The DNA here is from genome assembly GCF_947563725.1 of Argiope bruennichi. Classification (NCBI taxonomy): domain Eukaryota; kingdom Metazoa; phylum Arthropoda; class Arachnida; order Araneae; family Araneidae; genus Argiope; species Argiope bruennichi. The sequence continues at coordinate 17,429,011 of NC_079154.1, read as the reverse complement.
TCAGAGTTCTGTTTTTCTCCCCTTCCCTTGGTATTCTTTTCATTCATTGACTCATTCTTCCTTTCTAGATAAACAGAGCGCATGAGACGTACATGTGTCAAGCAGGAAATATTAATGATTCAGAATTATTGGATAGAAAAGATCCTGTTCCTTTCCATGAAACTGAAAAAAACGACTTGACGTATATTCTGTCTTTGACGCAAACAGCGTTGAACTTTCGAATACTTAAATTTGGGGAGTCGATTATTGACCTACATTAAAGAAGAAGATAATTAATGAAATTTAACATTGCAAGATATTTGGTTTTACATCTTTCTATTGCGAATGGTTTTAATTATTTGGATTGAAACTGGAAAGAACGAATTGACGTATATTTTGTCTTTGACGCAAAGAGTGTTGAACTTTCGAATGCTTAAAATTTTTCGATAACTTAAGAAATCAATAAATATCCTACATTAAAGAAGACGCAAAAAATAGTTAATGAAATTTAACATCGTGAGATATAATGTTTTCCAGTTTTCTATTGCGAGTCGGTTTAATTATTTAAATGAAAATATTCGCATATATAATATTAAAAGTTCATCTGAAGAAGCAATACTTCTGATAATTTAGTGAAAATCAGAACTTCATTTTTAATTATTTTTATATCTCTATCTCAATTCAAAAAATTACAATTGAAAAAATTACCATTTGAGTTGTAGGATAGTGTAAGAATTATAATGAATTCATTTGTGAAAAAGCAATATTTCTGTATAAACGACAATGGGTTTCGAATTAGAAAAATGTAAAATGGATTTTTTTAAAGACCAATAAATTTTGAAATGCTAATTTCTCAAAAAATGGCTGGATATTGCATTTTGAAAAAAGTGATCTATGAATGTTGAGTTGTGATTAATCCGACTTGATTCAAACTGATTAATCAAGTTCGTAAGTCAAAAATTATGAGAAAAGGGAAGCGAGATAGCTTCTTTTAATGAAAATAGTCTAGTAGCACTTCAGATAGAAGTCTGAGCACGTGAGATGAAGTCCAGGATAGGGAAAGAGTTGTCCCACATTTATGTCTTACTAGGAGGAAAAGCCAGGAGATGCTATTACCCACTCGCAGCAAGCATTGCTAAAAATCACATCAGTCTATCAGTTTTTGAGTAATGTTTTTAAGTATACAATTTGAGATAATGCTCACAAACTTCAAAATTGAATTTCTTCAAGAATGAATCTTTTATGGCACTGTTTGGTTATCAATTTTTTCGAAACTTTGATTTGAATGAAGTTTACAGATTTTATTAACACGCTGGAAAAGAATTCGATGTTTAATTATTAATCTTAATACAAGGGCTTGCTTACTGCTCTAAAAAATATATAATTGATTTTAGTTGAATTTTCCCTCAAAATTTAATGTATTTCTTCTTGTCACTCTGTAGATAGTTTTGACAATCAAAATTTAAAAAAAATAAACCAATAAAACTTCGAAATGATGCATCATCTTGAATTTTGCCTGAGAGGATACATCCCAGAGCAAAAGGTTAATATATCATCTTGGTATACCGTATGCAGTATAAACTCTGGAAAAAAGAAAGGATTCAAAAAGGTTTCCATTTTCAATCTTTTTTTTTCCTTCCATTTTTGTTGTTTACTCAATATTCCTTGGATCCAACAACCATGTCATGATGTTTTGGAGTTCCACAGTGTGACAAAGAGGTCACGAGCACTTTCACATCTTAATTTGGTTGGTTGGTTGGTTGATGGAGTTCATTGGCGAAAGAACCATTTTTGATTAAACTGCGTTGTTACATTTAAGGAATTCTGGATTGATTGATATACAATGTTTCAAATAAGAAAACATTTTCACATAATCAAAATAATATTTTAGAATATTAATATAATCATATTATGTAAAAACTTCATTATTTTTGTCAAATTCGAATTTTTATTGTAAGTTATCTTTCAACTGTAATATCTTAAAATATAATTTTATATAAAAATATTATATTAAAAAGACAAGAATATTTTAAATAACCAAAAGATTTAAGTTCCAAAAAACTTTTTTACTAATTTACTAGTTTCGTTTTTAAGTGTTAAATCATGTCTTTGTAATTCTAAAAGAAATTTCCACAAAAAATTATTTTCTCTTCTTAATATAATGTGCTTGGGCTTACTTTCCCATATCATCTTCTATTTTAAAATAAAATGTAGTGAATTCATCAGTTATTTTTAATTATTTTTCTTATTTTTAAAACTTTGTATCATTTCAGCAAAAATAATTTTTTTAAAAACTGTAGTTAAACTTATAATATGCATTGCTATAATTAGAATAATACACAACAATTCTAAACTAAGCCATATATTACATACCATTTACGAACAAAATAGACGAAACTTTAACAATGTTAGAAAGATAACTATCTAAGGCTGGGGCATTTTCCTTAACATACAATTTAAAACAGTTTCAAAAATGTTACTTTTAAGAGATAATAGTAATGGAAAATCATGAAGATTATTGGAAAACACTAATTACCTGGAAGTCACATAAAGTTGCCATCTTTCACTAAGTAAGTCTTAAGCAATATAATTCAACAAAAAATTAAGATTATAGTTATTAGATTTTTTTTGTAAAATAAATATAATTACTATCTATTTATAGAATTAGATTATACTATGTATAAAATATTATTTTTATGAATCTCTCAGATGTTAAATATTACATCAAGTTTTAAAGTTTCACTAATAATTAATTATGATTTCTTTCTGAGTTTAGGTCAACGATGAGGTGATATAGATACCTAGTCCGACCACATTCTTTCTAAACCTCAATGTACGGCAAATGAACAGTTCATTCTTTTCCGTGTATTTTTATGCTGTATTAGAAAATATTTATCTGTAAGTATCATATGCTTTATCGATAAAATAATTTTTATGTTGTATCAGAAAATATTATTCTGTAAAATGTCATATGGTCTACTAGTAAAATATTTTTCAAATGCGAAAAGAGAATATTTTCTAGTAATTTGTTGAATGCTGCAACAGTAGACTGTTTTTCAGTAATGCGTCTTATACTTTAGCATTGAACCTTGTTCATTTATACGTCAGATATTGTAATAAGATAATATCTTCCAGTAGTGTGACAATGCTGTACCGTTAAAACGTTTTTTCAATAATGCTTCAAAGATGTGTTAGTAGAAAATTTCACATGGTAGTAAGTGTTACTATACCGTTAAAACTTCGTTTCCTCATGCATTTGTTTTGTCTTCTTATCATTACATGTATTTATTTGTGCTTAATGTATTTCCTGTTGTTTAATTACATGTATTTGTTGTGTTATTTCCAGCTATATGATTCTGTAAGGATGTATTTATGTGCTGTAGAGGAAGTAATTCGAAGGGTCAAAAAGAGGGAAATCAAATGACACTCCTCTGAATTGGAAAGAATAGGAAGCCTTTTCCTATTCCTTCACCAGGATTCTCGTCTTTAAAGACAATTTTTCGTTTCCATCTTCACGTGCAGCATCTCTAGACTCTTCTGTTAAATTCTAACACCAGGGTGACTCAGTCGTTTGATTTTACAGAAGATTAGATACGCATTCGAATTGCATATTAAACCTGTCTTCGGGTGCCATATTTCCTCATATTGGATTGACGGGAACTTTGAAGGGGTTGGCTACCCACTCAAGCGTCGTATTCGTCCTTTGACCATTATTTAAAATGAAGATATTGGTATTAAAACAGCCCTCATCTAACAAAAGAAGGCATTAATATAATTAAACAAAATTGAATCTACACTTCTATTATGTTGTATTCAAATTTTCTTTTTATCATGTAGATGACCCTTTAATTTCTTTATCTCATCTAAAATCATTTATTGTTGATTTATTGATTTGAGGTAACCAAGAAGTTACGAAAAGAGGTTACAAATTTTATTTCATTTCATTGTTTTGCTATTTTAATGCTCCGATAGTAAAGTATAGGAAGATAATTTTGGGTCTGATTGGGTAATACAACATTTCCCCTTCAAAATATTTCCATGGATCTATTGCGGGAGAGATATCCTAAGGTCGGTCTCAAAGCCATGGTTAGATATTTAGCATGACACAACTTAGTTAATATTACACACTCTTGCCTAGAACATTGTACCAACAAGAAAATGTTTCTATTTCAATGACAAATTTATCTCTCCCAGGTATACCTGTATGAGACATTATTGATGAAAGAGGATTTATTTCGAAACTATGACACTCAAATCCTAATTTGTTGTGGATAACCAAAACTTCTACTCCTATATTCTTCTAAAAGAGGGTTTCTGATTCCAGGGCAAGTTCCACATAAAACTTGACATATCTAATGAGCCTACAAATGTATTTAGGGTTAAACAATATTCGTATGGTTTAAAAGCAGAGAGTTACGGCTCAGCAACTATCTTGGTTGTTTGACCACGATTCCAAAACTATGAGATCCGTTCAAAAAATCGCGATCAGTGACGATTCATTCATTAGAGCTGCAGAATTGTAGCTTCTCCAAAAGAGTTCAATGAAAGACAAAAAAGAAGGATGAAAACTTTAAAAACAAAAGAAGAAGGAAAAAATAAATCGGTAAGTAAGGGATACACAAACTGGGACTGCACAAGGATCAACGCCAGAAGGCAAAATAAGCTTAATATACAATAAACAAGTAGAAAATGAAAGCCAAAGATACTTACCTTTCAGCTTAACAGTGATTAGGCTGCTCTGGGTGCAGACCAAATTTTGCACACGACCAATTGTGGGTGGACTTTTCTTCTCCCTTTCTTCAATGCAAAGCTCGCCTATGATTCTTTGTTCTGTTTTTTGCTTTTCTTGTTGACTATTATTTGGTTCTGATTTTGCTTTCACATTACTCGAAATATAGCCATATCTTTTAATATAAATTTGTTTTCTTTTACTAGAAATTTTTTTTAAATACACTAAAAATTTTGAATTACTTTTGGATTAAGCTGCATTTTTAAGAATTTAATTTCAATTGCATTTATTTAGGAAAACGATTTTGTGGCACTGATTGTTTATGAACCGACGTATCCTCAGTAGAATTCAAAAATCGAGATTCGTTGTAAGATTATAACAACGATCATCAACAACTACTAAAAAATGCAATTATTAATACAAACCTAAAGTATACATACTTAATTGCATGCCTGAAATTTACAAATCAGTTCTTCCTGTCAAATTGCAACTTTTTTTTGACTAGTCGCCTTTGGCGACCAGCCGCTTCGCCAGTATTAATGCTCGCTAAAATGTTCAATTTAATATTTTATATAACTTGGTCTCATTAAAAGTTTTTCAGCAGAATATTTGCTAGCTTGAAATTTTGATAATAATATAATTCACTTATACTATTATGTAAGCCTTAAGCCGTTCTGTTCATTGTACTACGCATCTCTTTCTAGTTTTCTAATAGCGCCCGTAAAATTCAGTTTTAAATTAAAGTAGAAATGATGAAACTGCAATTAAAATAAAGATATTTTTCATTAAAACCAAACATTTTTTTAAATATGATTACAGAAAAAAGAGTATTTCAGCATTTAAATCTTATGTGCACTGCAGAATAATTTTCAAAATTTATATATTATTCCAAGAATTATTCAACAAAAGTTTCTCAAGCTCATCATAAAATAAAATTCAGCTTTTAGTTATAATTTCAAGAAAATTTAAACGATGTGAATAGTAAAAAATATTTCATTTTGTTCCAGTCTATAAATATACTTCAAAAATTCACGAAGTTAAATTTTAGAAGGTTTAGGAATAAGGGTTTAGGGATCTTTGGTTCTGAGGAATCATGTCTTGCAAAATATTCATGATACTCTTGTTAAATAAATAAGCAAACGTTTCTATCTTATGCGCTCCATTTCTATCGATTTATTAAGTTTTAAATATTACAATTTTAGAACAGTCAACATTTTCAGAGTTTAGGCGAATCACTCTTGAGAAACCCTGGGAGATGATTGGTTTCTTTAGATAATCGATGAAGTGGTCTTAAATCGCCCGTTTTTATAGAATATTGATATTCAAATTTTGATTAATCGGTCAGCTTTAATTATTGATTTAGCTGACTGGAGTCCACCTCTTTTTATTTAAGATTTTAGCGTCTCAAGAATGTAATGTTTTGATAGATATGATTCACAGGGAAGAGGATATATTTAAAGTTAATTCGTCAACGTTTATTGATTCAATTTACGAAAAATATTACTATGCTTTCCATTTAGACTATTTCGTTAGCAAATATATGTATATTATTAAATTGGCTCTTGAGCCCTGATTAAGGTAGATATCATGTACATATTGAACTGTATTTCACCGAAATAAAACTGTTTCATTGAATTTGTAATATAGGTATTGTAAAATGATCATAGGAAAAGTTTCCTTGCATTTATTTCTCAGAAAACATCATATTTCATATTTATTTCATTTCATACAGACACGTGCTGAAAATTACTTTTATATGTTTAATTTGCAGTAATAGTTAACTTATATTTAAATTCGAGTTTTTGTCAATGTGGGGGCAACTCGTTGATAAAAACTAATTTCTAACCCTTCACGCGTAATTTGCTCGTGCCGGTAAAATTTTATTTTTATTTTGCGTGGAATAAATCGTTAAAATATTTAATTAAATTATTTTTTAAAAAAATTATTAAAAATAGAAATTTAATGTATAAGTTAAAACATTAGCACCCCTGAAAAGATAATTTTTGAACATTAATTTGAGATAAAAAATCGTTTTTGTGTCATATTTTCGAAAATTATAGCGGAAAAACATGTCGAAAATTCACTTAATTTTTAATAAATTAAAATGCAATCAAAAATAAAAAAAATATATATAGCTCCGAGATGCACATTCCTGACCTCCAAGGTATACACGTGCCAAATTTGGTAGCTGTAGGTCGAACGGTTTGATCCGTAGAGCGCCAACACACACACACACGCACATGCACACATTGTGCTTTATTATAAGTATAGATATAGAATAAAGCAAAATGCATTATTTAAGAATTAAAATCTATGTTTGAAATCAGAAGTTTCTCTATCAAATTCTAGAAGCACTCCAAATTTCTTTATAAATATGTAGAAATTAAAAATATATGAATAGCTCTGACATGCAATGCAAAGAAAACTTGAAAGGAAGGCTCATCCATTATTTTAGAATTCAAACCCTTATTTCAAATTGAAAATTTCTCTATCAAATTTTGAATTCACTCCAAATTTATACATAAATATGTAGAAAAAAAAGTAAAATACATTTACTACTCTGACATGCACTACAAAGAAACCCTGAAGTGAAGATTAATTTATTATTTCAGAATTGAAATTTATGTTTCCAATTAGAAATTTCTGTATTAAATTTTGAATTAACTCCAAATTTCTACATAAATATGTAGAAAAAAAAATAAAAATAAACTAATACGTGTACTACAAAGAATGACGGAAAGTTCTATTTATTATTTCAGAATTCAATGTTTCAAATTAGACATTACTGTATAAGTTTCGAAATGACTCCGAATTTCTGCATAAAAATGTAGAAAAAATAAAAATACATCTAATACGTGTACTACTAAGAAACCAAGAGCAAAAGATACATTCATTATTTCAGAATTCAAAACTGTTTCTAATTAGAAATTACTGTATAAAGCTTGAATTCACTCCGAATTTCTACATAAATATATAGAAAAAATAAAAATACATCTAAAACTTTTAACTATAAAGAAATCTTGAAGGAAAGATCCATTCATTACTTCAGAATTCAAATCTCTTTTTTAAATCAGAAATTACTATAACAAGTTTTGAATTCATTCCAAATTTCTGCATAAATGTGTAGACAAAAATAAAAATACATCTAGTAATCTGACATGCACTGCAAAGAAAACATGAAAGTAAGACTCCCTCAGAGTGACCAAAGAAGATCCAGGAATCCCCGAGTTAATAGAACTGTCCACATACGAAATGTCTGAGGCCAGTAATAATTAAGTTACGTAAGTCACGTTCATCTGCTGAAGCAATTACTCGACCAGAACATGTCTGCTAAATGCATTGCAAATACTCAGGGAAGGATTTCTCTGCATTGGAAGATCGGACGCAAATGATACTGCAGTAGAAAGCGCCCACATTCTAGCAGACTAACTCTTTGTTTCCTTTGCTAATAAAATAAAGCTGATCTACATTTCTTGTCATATTTTCTGCTGGAAATATCTGAGCTTTATGCTTAACCACCGAGCAGATTTGTTGTGCCCTTTAAATGCTAATATTGTAAAGAGAGTTATGCCGATAATCAGTTACAATAAATTATAGCATTTTCTTTTTTTTTTCATTGAATTTTTAATTTAAGGCAGGTGACTACGTTGAAAAGATGATTTTTTTTAAAGAAACTATGATTTTTTTAAAATTTAATATTCTTAATATTTGTGCAGTTTTCTTTATAAAATATTTTGAATTTTGTTTCTAAATCCATTTTTTGGAAAGCTACGTTGAATATTGCATTGTATTCATATACATTATTTAATATCTTTTTACATCTTTAATTGTATTCTTTTTCATTATTTTCTAGAATTATGATTTTGGGTCGGAATTTCTTACAGAAACCTTTATCAATTAAAATCTAATGCATAATTATTTTTAATATTTGATATAATAATTTTTAATAGGTTCTGCTGTTTTTGTATAAGAGAATAAATAATCCATTCATTTAAAAATATTCTACAGTTGCTTTGATCCTTTAGAATGCTAAAAAATGGAAAAATTCGCATTATTTATCAGTTGAACCCCAGTATTTAAAGACCGAATAGAAATACAACTTTTTAGTCAGGCACTAGGTACTACATTTTGTGAATTATTAGAACGATTTTCAACAAATCCTTGATAAATCTCTAAATAAAAAGATTTTTGCTTTATAAATCCTTTAATAAATCCTTTTGCTCAATAAAATACTCTTTTTCCCATTTTTTTTTTTTAAACTTTAATCATTTAGCTTGTATATTTTGGTTTCATAGTTGCTTTCACAATATTTTTGATGGAAAAAAATTGCAAAACATAACTTTCAAAGCATTGCAGCATTTTTTTAAAAAAATTATTATTAGAACGTATTTGCATACCTGGGCAATTTTATCTTATCTAATTACGGATTGTACTTACATATATGATCATAAATAAGTTGTAGTAAATTTAGCAGTGCGCTAGGCAAGTCTTTTGAAAGGATAATAAAGATAATAAAAATTATAAGGATTATGAGATTGATCATAAAACTGGCACGATGATGTGAAGAACTACGCCGTTAGTTTAAACAAACAATTAGATTCTTTAGAACGAAGCAACTCATAACAACACGAGACAAAGAACTTACCCATCACTGATGGTTCTCAGCTTTTATACATATATAGAATGTTCGAGAACAATTCAATTTGAATATTTAAGAAAGATCTAGAACCTGCCAGATCTCAGATAAACAATAGATATCATTTTAAATAAAAGAAATCCAGGATTTGGATAAAACACCATTCCCGAGATTCGAACCATGGACCAACCAATCTTGAATAAGATGGTTTACTGACTGAACCACGGTGATAGCTAGTAGCGGCAATATAAGAATACTGTCTTAAAAAGAAGTAAGTTAAAGAATACATAAAGATTAATGGAAGGCATAAATCATACAATATGGTTTCATAATGGATAACTGTATTAAAATGCAAATATTGGATTGCGTAATGTTACGATTGCATATGAAGTAAGGTCTCTCTATGGTATTTTCTGATATATATATATATGGAAAACTAATTTAAGAAAAATTAGTAATCTTCATTTTTATTGAAAAAATATCTTTACAATCTTTTATATTCAAACCATCTGGGAATGTGTTCTAATCTTCGATCACTGCGGATTTTATTAAAATAAAACTACTCAAAAATTAATATTCATCGATTCGAAACTTAATTCATAAAATATTTTTACTACTTCTTAAAGTTTTCTAATAAGAGAAATTAAATGGAAACTAATGAAAGGATATTTCGTACTTATTGCACTAATAATGAAATGAAGTACTTTCTTAACTATTTATAAAACCTTTAGAACCGTTGCTCTTGAATAAAGTGTATTTCAAACATAGAATAAATATTTAAATTTTAAGAATGCTTTAATTAAACAGTAATCAACTAATTATTATTTGGAAAAGTCAAATCAGAATGAGGAAGCGTTGCTTCTAAATTTTCTGAAATTATATATATATATATTTCAAAAAGCTTATTTAATGCAGAGCATTTCACCGTGCATTCATTATTCTTATTACAATTCATATCCATAAGAATCACAATAAAAATTCTAATCTTACAAAAAACTTTGTTCCGCGTAACTGAATTAGTTTTAGTTTAAACAGTTTTACCTCAAAACAAGAAACACACCGCAATTATTTTTATTCGTATCTCAGAAAATGAAATTAAAATCGGTTTATGCTGACATAAGAACTTGAAAAACAAAGGATTACAAATAAATTAAGGAACATGAACTCGATACAATACAAATTACTATTTCTTGAAGAAGGAAAAATAATCCTCTTTATTAGATTAGTGCTTGAAAAACAAAAGAATTTACGATCATAATTTTCCAAAAAGTTTTTGACTTTTGTGGATTTCATCATAACTTTTAAAGCATTTTGCGTTTTTTTCCATGAAAAGATAAATTAGTTTATTTATTTCGAGTGCTTTTTCGCTTGCTGTTTCTTTTATTAAATTAAGGAAGTAAAGTTGCTAAATCAGTCAATGTGGTTTTTAGTTTAAATTTTTCTGTTGTGGAATAATTTAATTAGTTGTTTAAGGTTAAGGGTTTTTATTGGATATTTTAAGTGAGGAAATTTATTGAGACGAAATTCTAAGTAAGAAAACTTATTTAATTTGTGGAATTTCCGGTTAATGAATGCAAGAAAAAAAACCCTCTGTTAATTTAAACTGTGATAAAAAATAATTATTGTAGACATGTTGAAATTTTATGAATTATTATCATTTATATTTTAGTTTAAAGAGGGAACCTTCTAAAAAAATAATTTTATAGTATTAAACATTAAATTAAATAATAATCATGATATATTTTGCAATTCTAATTAATGAAATTTAAGTTACAGCTCTCGGATTCATTGCCTGTTGTATTTAAATCGGCCATAACCAGAAAAATGAAAGGACAAATCATATTCAAATGTGTGGTTAAAATGTGATTTGAAGATAAACTGATGCAAAAGTTATAAGCCCTTCTCTTGATATGTCAACTATCCAATAGAATAATTTCTATTTAGGGTATAACTGATTCGTCTTCAAAAAAATGCACTAACCATGCATAACGTTGTTCACTTTGATAGATCAACAGTTTACCGAGCAAGAAAATAAAATTCTGAGCTTGCACTTATGTGCATTATAAAGATAAAGTTACAAATTTCAGTAAGTGTTTATAAATGCTCATATTTCATACTTTTAGTTGTAAATGCCGGTCCTATTGTAGAAGAACACTTTCTGAATTTCTGATATCATTCTAGGGAGAGAGTTTAGAGTTGTTTAGTGAATGGAACCTTACATTCCCGGAAAGGAACGATGAGAAAGGGATTTTATACATGTGACACAGAAATTGCCATTTTGGCTTATTTTTCAATTGGCCTTCATTCTAGTGTTCCAACAGTCCGTAAAGAACAAAATATTCCAATTTGTTTGTTTTGTATTTGATTGGATTCTTCTGGCGCAACAGCCATGGTTTTGACTATGCTGCGCCAAACCAGGGTTAAAATCATATCAATGTACAATCAGATAGTGTATAAAAGTACTTTAAACAACCAAGTTTATATGAGTGCATAAAATTTGATAGATCTTAAAAATGTAAAAATTTGAGCATGTGGTGTCTTGCTAAGTAATAAAGGCAGAGAATGTTCCCTCTTTGAAAAAAATAGCATTGAAATGAACATTGAAATTTGGGTATTCTGATATTATTTGTTGGATAGACATTTGGCAGTCACAATGAGAAGATAGAGGTGGTTGTTTACCTAGCAACAAGTGGAGATGTGTAAATCAAGTATGCCCAATGGTTAAACGGGTTAACACTGTGTCTGCTTTTCGATTCGGTAATGTAGTCCACAGTTGGGCATGAGGTTTAATAGCATGTAGTTTATTATCAGATTCAAAGTCCCACTAAGTTTGCCATTTGGAATAAAGAAGCATTTTAGTGTGCTTCTTTGAGTCGTTTACAGGGATAGACATAGCCGCTGGAACACCTGCCAGTTTTAATAGCATGTAGTTTATTATCAGTTTCAAAGTCCCACTAAGTTTGCCATTTGGAATAAAGAAGCATTTTAGTGTGCTTCTTTGAGTCGTTTACAGGGATAGACATAGCCGCTGGAACACCTGCCAGTTTTAATAGCATGTAGTTTATTATCAGTTTCAAAGTCCCACTAAGTTTGCCATTTGGAATAAAGAAGCATTTTAGTGTGCTTCTTTGAGTCGTTTACAGGGATAGACATAGCCGCTGGAACACCTGCCAATTTTAATAGCAGGTAGTTTATTAGCAGTTTCAAAGTCCCACTAAGTTTGCCATTTGGAATAAAGAAGCATTTTAGTGTGCTTCTTTGAGTCGTTTACAGGGATAGACATAGCCGCTGGAACACCTGCCAGTTTTAATAGCATGTAGTTTATTATCAGTTTCAAAGTCCCACTAAGTTTGCCATTTGGAATAAAGAAGCATTTTAGTGTGCTTCTTTGAGTCGTTTACAGGGATAGACATAGCCGCTGGAACACCTGCTGATTTCACAGCTTTGTCTGCCCTATTATTGACAAGAATTCCCACATGAGAGAGTATCCAACAGAATAAAATAGTAAAATCCCGAGAAGTCAAATGACAAAAAATATCTATGATTTTTGAAACCAAAGGATGATTATGAGGATGAAGTTAAACTAGTTTTAATGATTGAAAAACACTTAAGAGTCTGTTTAAATAATAAACTTTTTTCCAGGTCTGTCAGGAATTTCGTTTAATACATATAAAACCGTACTTATTTCTGCCGTAAAAACTGAACAAAAAAAATCAAGTACAAAAGAGATGACTTATTTGACAAGACAACAACGAAAGAGACATGATTAGTTTATTTCAACCCATCTGTATAAATTGGAAAAAAGTCTTGGTATTGTTGTCTTTGTTCAAGTAAAATCTGCTGATAAATAACTTCTGTTGTCTCAGATTTGTTAAAAGTATTGAAAGGGTTTAAAAATTGCATATTGAGATTTTGCCAAGGTGGAAAGCCATTTACCAGCTGTGGAGTTACATGTAGATTAAGCAGATTAAGTTCTGAAAGGAGACTTTGAACTCTTGTAAAAAACACTGGTACCTCCGACTTTCTAACCTTTTGCAATATAACTGAATAAGAACAAAGTTTAAAATTATAAAAAGGATGGTTCGTGTTTGACTGAATTCTAAAATAATAATTTAAAAATAAGATTTGTCTTCTTACGTCAAGGGCAGTTTCATAACAGTCGATATAAAAACTTTTTACATGTGATGTCCTAAAAGTTTCAGAACAAAGTCGGAGTGCTTTGTGATGAACACGGTGCAGTTTTTTAAAACTCTTTTTCATGCAGGTCCATAAATTTCAATGCCATAATCCAACCTAGAGAGTACCGTGGATTTATATATTTTAATAAAAGAATCTCTATCCGCTCCCCGAGCTGTAGATGGCAAAACTTAAAATTTTCAAAGATTTTTCGCATTTCCCCCCCTATAATTTTACATGAGAGAGAAAGGTTAGTTTTTTGTCGAACGTTATACCCAAGAAACGAATTTCGCCTAAAAAGGGAATGATTTCATCATTTAATTTGATTTCTGGGTTAGAGTGTAAATTTCCTTTAAGACAAGAGTGAACACCCGCAGTTTTATATACAGAAATATTAAAACCATTAGTATTGCACCATTGTATGATATTATTAACCAAAATCTGCAATTGCCGTTGTATAAAATTCATATTCATCTCCGTACATTTCAACATACACCCCCGTCAACATTCCAAAATCGACTATGTAGGGAATATTTCATAATGACAACTGAAGGCAGTACTCATGGAGTCAATGATTGTTATAATAATTAATGGACAATTGCATGATCAATGCTTATTTTACGTTTTACTTTAAGTCTTATTTTAGATAAAATCAAATCCTTCTTTTCTGAATATTGCTATATGGATCGACGAATGCTACTTTAACTGGGACCTTGACTTTTGGAATGTAGAGAATCCAGTCTTCGCCCAAGAGGTTAGTTATCAATAGGGATTTTCTATAAATGTTAGGTGTGGCATTTTTGGGAACTCAATAGAAGATGATTCCATTTTGTGCAACTTATGTTGAATGTTGACTGATATATCCCATTTGTCTTGATTGACATTATGTCTGGACAAAATGATGAATTGGCTTTGTCAGCAACTGTAGATCTCTATAGATCTTTCTCAACGAATTCAAAAAGCCTGCTTTTAAGCAACAAGCAGTGGTTTTAGTTTTATTAACATCCCGTTTAAATCAACACTATGGATATTTTGGGACGCAACCTGTAATTTTGAACCGCGGTTAGATGACGAGCCCGACACTTGAGTTAGCACCCTCTCTCCACACCAGACCAATGGGAGGACGTTTGCCGCTGACGGATTTATCGTGCAACAGCCCCCCTTACACGGAGGTTCTTCGGTGGAATGAGGTCTTGAACCTGAAACCCTACGACTCACAAGCCGAGACCTTACCACCAGGCCACCACGGCCCCGCGAGAAGTGATGGATTCTATTGGATATGCGCAAGTATTGCTAAAAATGCAATTTTGTACATAATTAAATGAACACCTTTGGCATTTTAAATAAGTTATCAGGATCTTCAGATAATGAATTATCTATTTTTTTAAATTTAATGAAAGATAGTAAATGAGTAATATTTTTTTGATAATATCCTTTTTAACAATTTTTTGTCATATGCATATATTTGAAAATTACACCGAAAGATATTGGTCAGAGTTATAGAAGAATGATTTAAATCAATAAATTTATTTTTTAATATCCCTCAAATTTCACAAAGAACATGAAACTTGTGTCTTTACAGATGACTGTAAGACAATTAATTTTGCTCATTAATACTCCTCCGATATGGAGAAGTATCAATCGAAATTTAATTTTGGTACCCCCTTTACAGAAGCTACTCAAAATCTGATACAACTATAAAAATTAAAACTATAAACTATAAAATCAATATTATATAAACTATAAAACAATATTTATAATATATATTATTTTTATAGTTTTTTGCGCTTCTGAATTAAAATGTTCACACGAACAGACAGTCATCCTAGGTATGGATTTGGTATAAAATTTGGTACTTGTTTATTTCTACGACCTCAAAGTTTATTCTGAGTTGATTGTCAGATTACGACAAAATCGCCAAGCTCTATTACTCATAAAATACCAAGATGGTTGCACTCCCGGCTTTACTTGGAGATTTTCAGATTTCAACAAGACCGCCATAATGTGTTATTTTGATGATTTTCGAATTTCGCTAAGATAGCCCAAAATCCATTATACATAAAATGATGAGATTTCGTCCAAATGATTAGCAATGGTTTGCATTTTGTTTCGCAATTTTTCGAGGAAGTAGTAAAAAATACCAAAACTTTATGTGCATTTGTTAATATTAAAAATAAAATTATGTCGGTAATCTATCTTATTTGTGTTTTTTTTAAAAATTAAAGCGTTGAAGCTCGGATGTTAAGATAGACAGATTTCTCTTTGAAAGATACATCCAATATTTGATTCAGGCTCCATTATTTTTCTTGAGACCCCATTCTTCTTCTGTTTTCCCATATTTCTTCCTTTTAATATGTAGCATTTATGAATTCACATAACTATGGTCAGACACACAGAATTAAAATATTTTTCTGTCTCAGAAAGATTTAAATAGAGGAAAATTATTGAAATTTTGTTGTGGAAGTTATTTGAAAATTGTGGTAATTTCTCTCAATTTCTATTTAAAAAAATAAAAAAAAGACCTGTATCCCATTTCTGTTTCGAGGTTTTGAAATATGAGTTTATTTTGAACATTTTACGTCAATACATTATTTTGTGTTTATATCAACTAATTTTTTTTTAAAAAGTTTACAGAAATTTTTCATTGATTAAAAAAAATGAATGCATTTTTTAACAACTTAATTACTATGCTGATTTTCGATAAAAATAATCCTGCTTACATGTTTTTATGGTAATAGAAAATTATTTATTGAAATTTCAACATTTCTTTTTAGCTAGATTCAACAAAATGAGGGTGCTATTATAATAAAAACATTTCCATAAAAGACTTGAATTAAGTATTCAAGTTAAACGAATTTCATTACAATTTAATTAAATTTCTCATAATCATTGTCATGCCCTTGAATTTTCCTTTTCGTAAATACATTTTTCAAAATACAAACGATTTCCTTTTCGTAAATACAAACGATTTTAATTTTCATATCAGTTTATAAGCATAGAAATAGCTGAATGGAGATTTAGTCTTTAAACTAAGAGGACAACTTTTTTATGGTGTTGTTTTTTATTATTATTACCATATGAATCAAAACTATATTAAACTAAATAAAAAGTATTTAAATTTTAATTTATTTTTGCAAAATATGAAGTAAATGGAGGATTTCACTTCCAATTTTTTCATTATCATATTTTTATTCGTTGTGCTCCCCCCCCTTCTTCCAGAAAAAAAAAAGCAAAACCAGGTCTTTCTTATTTTTCCAGCAATTCAACGATAGAAATTTGCTTAAGAGGCTCCAAGCATATTTATTTTGTATAATTTAGTAATTCTACTTTGCAATAAAAATTCAAATCAAGCTTAATCCTTTGAAATTCGTGCTTTGAAATCCTTGTTCTGATAGTATTCTGGGTTATAAAAGTGTAAAAGAGCCGGTATACTTGGTTTCTCTCCTGAGTTTGCCGCCACCTAAAACTAATTTTCTTGTTACGTAATCTTTTTCATTTCTCTGTAAAAGAGTTTGAACACTTCTTCTATAGCCAGAACCATTTTTATGTTTTTGTTTAAGGAAATATAAATTTTTTGCTCTTGAATAATATGCTTAGTATAAGTTTTATGATAAATTTAACGCAGTTCCTTGTTTGTTCAGTATTGTTCGGATTTTGACGGGAAAACTCTCTTAAAATAGTTACAGTACAAGCTCTCTAAATACGGAGATGCTATTTATATTATGTTTTTCTTCTATTTTTCATTTCCTACTATTAGCTCATACTCTCTCTATATATATCTTGTTCAAATTTTCAATCGTTAGTAAAATACTTTTTATCTATCCACTCAAGTTCAAATACATTTTTAAAAACTTGTAGTAGATGACACTTGATGTTAATACAGTTCTTTTTCAAGTATTAATTAATTAATTAAATTTTTCCAGTAATTTCTATTGGGTCGCCAAAGTCGCCAAATCCGTCGCCAAATGGTCGCCAAGCTCTATTTTGCCACTTAATATTGTAATTCTGTCATATGCATATACATATTTAAATTATTTGTAATTATTTAATAAAAAGTAACTAAAATAATTTTTTTTGTTAAGTAGGAATGGACTTAATTTTTTTATACTTGCTTTATTTATTTTTACTTTCTTGTAGAAGAAATATACAAACTATTGAAATTATCAAAAAATTTGAAATCGCTATTTTGAAGAATTTGCTCATTTCAGACCTTCCTGCTTCTAAAAAAGCACGCATTTTTGACAGTATGTCTATCTATTCGTCTGCGAACACGATAACTCAAAAAAGCTTCCAGCTAGATAGATGAAATTTAGATGTGATCGTTACATCATCTTCGCCGATTTCAATTAAAATTTTCAATTAAATCCATTATTAGGAGATCTGTCTATTCGAGTGACCGAATATAGGTGAACAGGAAAACACAAAGAATACAATGAAAACATTTTGTACATAGAATTTGCATCTAGGGCATAGATCTTATTCGAATTCTAAACAAATCCATCAAAGATTTGACTATCGGATGGTCTTCACTTTCTCATACATACAAACACAATAACTCAAAATTGTAGCGCTTTAGATAAATGAAATTTGGCATGCAGTTTTTAAAGTATATGGAACTTTATTAAATATTAAATCAAATTTGTCAAAGGGTTAACCTTTCTGTCTGTCTATGAATCCTTATGCATATAAACATGATAACTCAAAAACGCAGTGTCTTAAGGTATCTGTCTACGTGCGAAGACAAATTTTTGAAAAAACTGTTTAATTTTCATTTTTAGTTTATTTTTTTAGGTTATTGCAATTCAAAACAATGAATAATACCATTTAAAAAGTTTTATGTAATTTGCAACTCAGTCAAATGGGGAAATTTGGGTAAAAAACTGTGAAAATTGGTGTAAAACGCAAAACATCCTAACAAGAATTCTAATCAAAATTTTCAAATTCTTTTTCTACAAAATATAGTTAGAGCTTTAGTGAAGGCAATGAACTAGGATCTAAGAAATATTTGCATTTATAAGAAAGTTATAGCAGTTCGAGTATTTCCTAACTGAAAATTTATCAAAATTCTTATGCATAAACAACATTAATGAGCTCTAAATAAAAAACTATTCATCTCAAAACTATAATCCTAGTTCATTGCCTTTAGGATAGTATAAATAACATACATACAAAATTTCATTAAAAAATATTCATAATATTTTGAGATATCATGTTTTGCGTATCAAAATTTTTACAAAATTAAAGTTCCTCAAAAAATGCATTTAAAGTTTTAATTGTGTTTTATGAAAAATATCTCTCTTTATTTTTATTAATATTCACCACATTTATATGATACACCGTCTTTGTTAACAATTTTATCTGTTTTCTTCTTTCTAACAGCTCTTAATTTTTTCCTGGCAACTTTTGTTGTACCCAATGACTGCCTTTTTGACGTGATGATTCTTTCTTTATCGAGAGAAAGGAAGTGTCTCAAGGTATAATCCCCAGGAGTTATTTCCAGTTCAAAAAAAATTGCCAAGAGACCATAAAATCCATCATTGAAAATTATTGCAGTTATTGATGCTCCCAAACGTAAAGTCTGTAGCTCCACAAATGTGTTTTTGGGAATTATTTTCCACAAAAGATTATTGAAGCTTTCATTGGCATTTTGAGTCTTACCGTGTAAGCATTTTTTCAATAAGTTTTGATCGCATAGCTGCATATATGTTGGCTTAATGATTTTAATAATGTTCTTTGGAAGACCTGCATTTGTTTCTTTGAATTTTTTTCCACAGGAAATTGCACGTTGATATTTACACCAACTGTCCTTTCCTGTTGGGCACTGTCCATGCATGGGATGTTTATTATTAGAACATGTATGAGCAAATGCAGCAATGGTTGCACTCTGCATTTGCAATAAATTCCCTGCATTAGCTCTAATTGCTATCCCATAGTAATTTTGCAACTTATTTATGAAGGATTCTGTTAATTTCCCTTTGCCACCAAGAGATTTATTCGATGACTTTAATTTTCTCAAACGAGTGCCTACTCGCTTCTGAATATGGCCAATGCATTCCAGTTTTGAAACGGAATCTTTCCCATAAATGTCTTTAACTGTATCATAGCCCTTAGAGTCACCATCTCCATAGTATTGTGAATAAATGAGTTTACGACAACTCTTGGAACGCTCAAATATTCTGTAAGCACCAAGCACTTCCATACTTCCAGATGAACCCTTATGATTTGCACACTGATGTTTTGATGCACATGATAAATTCAGCTTTTTCGTGTGACACCATTGGCAAAACTGAGACATCACTTCAATATCCAGCACCTTACCACATGTCACAGAGATTGCACTCACTACTCCATTCAGTGATGAAAACCCTCTCCGTTGCCATGTTCCATCAACTGATACACCACATTCAGTAATAGCAGCAGGGTTTTTATTGTCTTTTAACTCAGTAGCAGCAATATTCATTGAATTTTCTGCAACAGAACGAGCAGCACGAAGAAGTTTCAGTTCCTGCATTTTGAATGCTTGTTTGGAAAGAAAAGATGGAAAATTGAGGGTAGCAAAAAATTTCTTTCCAGCTGTATAACCCTTTCCAATGATTCTAAGTGCACACACAAGTCGAGTGTTTATTTCATTGGATGTGTTTTTCTTTTTAGATGAAGAAAAACCTTTGTAAAAGGAGCAATTCTTGCATTTGAGGCAGAAATTCGAACACAATCCAAAGGTAGAATCCTCTATCAAATACAAGTTGCTTTTGAAGCATAAAGGACAACATAAAAGAGTAAAAACACTTATTAATATCTCGATATCCATAATTCGAAATCCAGAAAGGTTATTTGTTTTCAAATCAGGAACATTATCTTCACATAACTGCGAATTCAGCAGTTTCTTTTCGCTGCAAGTCTTTTGTTTTGAATCTGATACACCAACAGAGTCTGCAGCTTGCATGGAAGAAGAATGCCTATTTCCATGAAACTTTCGTTTCTTACTTCTGTTAATGCTTTTTCCACCCATTTAAAACACTTTTTAAACAAAAAGCAATAAATATTCAAATCAAACTAAGCTGTATTCACTCGAAAAAGCAAAGTAAATAAACATATAACAGGAGACGAGCAGATGTTTTCAAACGTAAACAATGTTCGAGAAGCAGCTGTTGCCAATCTTTTCTGTATATAAAGAGCTGAAAATTATTTCAAATTTAGGTGGCTTACACATAGTTTTGTATAAATTTAAAAAAATAATTAATTTATGATTTTAGGAGCGTATGTTTGATGAAACGACGAAAAACATTCAACTTCCGGTAAGCACTTCCGGTTTCGTTTTCGACTCTTTTGAATTACATAAATCTTCATATCTCCATTTCTATCAATCGTAGGAGAAAAATAAATACAGATTTAGAAAGCTAAATAAATGCACTTTAAAATAAAAAAATAAAAAAATTGTGAATTTTGACCAAAAGTGGCCTTTTAGACGTAGACAGATACCTTAAATAAATCAAATTTGTCAAAGGTTTAACCGTTTTGTCTGTCTATGAATCCTTATGCATATAAACATGATAACTCAAAAACGCAGTGTCTTAAGTAAATCAAATTTGTCAAAGGTTTAACCGTTTTGTCTGTCTATGAATCCTTATGCATATAAACATGATAACTCAAAAACGCAGTGTCTTAAGTAAATCAAATTTGTCAAAGGTTTAACCGTTTTGTCTGTCTATGAATCCTTATGCATATAAACATGATAACTCAAAAACGCAGTGTCTTAAATAAATCAAATTTGTCAAAGGTTTAACCGTTTTGTCTGTCTATGAATCCTTATGCATATAAACATGATAACTCAAAAACGCAGTGTCTTAAATAAATCAAATTTGTCAAACAGTTTTAAAATATAAATGCAATTAAATATTGCACCAAATTTATCAAAGGGTTTTACAGTTATGTTGGTCTATAAATTCTTACGCATAAAAGCGATAACTATACAACGCAGTAACTTAGATACATGAAATTTGGTCCGTGAATTGTTACTAAAATTATAATTGTGTTTCAAATTTTAATTTTTTTAGGTCGACAAAAGGAGAGCCCAAAATGAATACTTAATATGCCAGGAAGGAAAATACCTTTGTGCGGGTCTTTGGAAATGAAAATTTGTGGACTCATCGTGTTCACATATTTGTTCAAGGTGAAAGATTTTATGTAGGGTAATTAAACCTTTATGGGGAAGAATGCGAGAAGGCTTCGAGGAGACTATTCATGCTAGTAAATATTGTATTGAGAATACCGTAATCATGAGCGTGTATGTTCTAAAAATATATTAGAAGGCATTTCCTTTCTACAAGAGAAATACATTTGAATGCCTGCTTGTTTAACTGAGCAGTGGCCAAGTGGTGTTTAGAAACTAGAATCAGCGGACAAAGACCAATTGAATCTATGTGTCGTGGATTATAGATGTGTACTGTAAATGCTACAGACAAGTACTGTAAAACCATTGATATGTATCCTGAAACATACACATCTATATATGGAATTTGCAAAGTTTTTCGAAAGACTGTTTTTAATGTTATTCTTGAAATAGGAGTTAAGCATGTAAACGCGATGATTTAAAATCGCTATAAGTACATCTGATTTGGTATATGATTATGAATCATATACCATCATATTTTGGTATATGATGGTATATGATTTTGTAACTGCAATTGCAATTCTGCGTCAAATTTTGGTTTCAATCGGTTATGAAAAAGTGCGTCTGAAACAAATTTTTACCTTTATTAGAGAATATGCAAGAAAGTTTTAGGAAGGCAACTGCCACATATTTCTTTTTTTGTTGTTGTATATTTTGATTAGTGTTAAAAAATTCCAAGAATATTTTAAAAGCATCAATAGAATTAGAAAGCTATAAAATTTCCATATTTTAGATTTAATTCGACTTTTTTTATATTTTGATTTGAAAGGAGTAAACCCTTATAAATATATAAAGATACGAAAAATGATTTATGATAAGAGATAAAAAAAGATAAGCCTAGGATATATTTTGAAAACATATGTGCAGATATTTAAAATTTTACTGCTATTTTTCTTTATTTATTGCTCGTATTGTTTCTGCAATTTCTCTTTTTTCATTCGTTTTAAAATCGCATGAGTATTTGAAATAAAAATTAAACCAATCAGTCATCCCATTGTTTTCATTTATGCACTATTCACCAAGTTCTATTATTATTTTTTTATATCTCTTGGGAACACGCAATCATATTCCATTTATTTAAGAAATGTATTATAAAATTTCAATACTTTAGTTTAATCGTAGTTCGTGTTATTTTTAAGTCGTCATGGTTTTTGTTGCGCTTTAATACTCTACGTTTCATTTGTGATGTTTTCATTTGATTATTTTCATTTTTTTCTAGAATTTTTGCTTATTTCTTATTGCGAGAGAAAAATTTATTTTAATTATTTAAAAAAATAAATTATTTTATTTTATCAACCGAATAGATGCACAATCGTTCTTAACTTTTAGTGCTAACACTATGTACAGTGGCACAAAAAATTGAGAGTATACCTTACTTTTACTTGATAAATCCGACTTTCAATATAAATAACACATTACTGGAAAGTGCAAACATGTTTTTATTTTTACACATAATAAATGGTTTAATTTAGTGTAAAAATAAAGAAAAATCAACGAAAAACTTCTAAATTGAAAAGTTTCAGAAGCATTTTAAATAAACATACGCAGAATTTTGCCTCAAATATTTGAGAATACACCAATGAAATTGTTGCAATATCACGCATAGAAACAAAGTGTCACTATTAAATTGCATGTCTTTTGGCTCTTATAATGACCTCTAAACGTCATGGTACCGATTCGACCCATTTTTGATGGCATCTGAAGTTATTTTACCCCGTTCTTCTTGCATCACTTGTTTTAAATGGGTTTTGTTTCTAATTTTGTATTTTTGAACCACCTTTTCGAGTATGGCCCACGAATATTCAATGGCATTGATGTCGGGGTACTGTGGTGGTGTGTGTAACTGCTATTTACAATGAAAAAAGACACCATATTTTGAAGTTACGTGTATTCTGTTTGGGGTCGTTGTCCTACTGGAAAATGAAAATTTCCATCTAAACCCACATTTTTAGCACTTCTCTTTAGATTGCTGCGAAGTATATCCAAATAAACCATATCATTTATAATGACATCTATAAAAACTAAATTTCCTACCCCAGATGAAGCCATGTAACCTCAAATCATGACGGAGTCCCCATGATGTTTAACTGGATGACGCTTTGGATCCAAAGCAGTATTAGGCTTTCTCCATACAGTAAGATGGTTGTCACTGCCAAAAATGTTGCGTTTTCTTTCATTACTAAATATAGATTTCTTCTAAAGGTTATTGGTCTTCAATTGATGAGTTTTTGCAAGCTGATGAACGGTTTCTCTCTAACAATGCGACTTTTATATACAGCTTGTCTAATGGCATTTAGCACAGTTTCAGCACTTACATTTCTGCCTATGATTTGAAAATATTCTGCAACAAGTTGGATGAACCATATGGTAGCAGCAATCTAAAGGAAAGTGTTAAAAATTTAGGTTTAGATGGATATTTCATTTTCCAGCAAGACAACGACCCCAAACTGAATGCACGTAACGTCAAAATATGGTGTCTTTTTCATTGTAAACAACAGTTACACACACCACCATAGTACCCCGACATCAATGCCATTGAATATTCGTGGGTCATGCTCGAAAAATTGGTTCAAAAATAGAAAATTAGAAACAAAACCAATTTAAAACAAGTGGTACAAGAAGAATGGGGTAAAATAACTTCAGATGCCACCAAAAATGGGTCGAATCGGTATCATGACGTTTAGAGGCCATTATAAGAGCCAAAAGACATGCAATTTAATAGCGAAACTTTGTTTCTATGCGTGATATTGCAAAAATTTCACTGGTGCATTCTCAATTTTTTGAGGCAAAATTCTGCGTATGTTTATTTAAAATGTTCTGAAACTTTTCAATTTAGAAGTTTTTCGTTGATTTTTCTTTATTTTTACTCTAAATTAAACCATTTGTTATGTGTAAAAATAAAAACATGTTTGCACTTCCCGGTAATGTGTTATTTATATTGAAAGTCGGATTTATCAAGTAAAAGTAAGGTATACTCTCAATTGTTTCAGCCACTGTACATCAAGAAAACGATTCATGATTTTTTGTTTCAATTTCTTAGCTATAATAAAAAGACAAACATGGTGAATCTGAAAAAGATATCTAAGTTACAAGGAAAAAATTTTGCTTGAAAACTAATTGTTCAAATTTTTATTAAAAATGAGTTTCCACTTCTTATATTTAGGTGAGCAATGTATTGCAAAGTGTAATTCATCTATATTCGACGCATACAAACAGAAAAGAAATAATGTTCTTTGTAGTAGAAATATTTCCTAAATTTTTTTATTCAAAAACAAATAAAAAAGTGGCTATATATAGTATTATTCCAAAAATTATTTGAAACATTGATTAATATTTGGAATTATTTTGCTAAATATCTTTAAAAAAGAGAATGGCACTTATTTTTTTAAAGTTCAACAGCATAACAACAGTTTTAATTGCTTCTATCAATCAAATGCATATTATTTTATGAAAACGATTAGCATTTAAGTGGTAAAACAGATATTTTTCATATTTTCTAATTCTTTTACTTTAAAATTCGTGGAATTTAGATCGAATAGATGAAAAATATATTTTATGTACAATATATAATTGTATGCCTAAGGACTGATCTTTAAATTGTTTGTGAATATTAAATTCATATCAGGAGCTCTGTTGACAACTTATGGATTATGCCAATGATTATTTCTACCACTATATGAATTTATCTCAGTTATTAAAAACTTTATCCCTCATGTGATATATAGTTAAAAAAATCTAAAAAATGGTCGAAAAGTGCTATAAATATTCATCTTAGTAAACAGCTAAATTTCATTAATCAAAATTATTAAAACTTCACAGAATTCACAAAAATTTTTTCTAGTTATGCGAACTCTCGAGTGCCAAACGATAATAAAAACTAGGAATTTTTTTTATGTCGTTTGGCAGACGATGTTTATGAAAATAAAATATTTAACCCATATATAGTATTGATGTCCATTTCTGTTGGTTTAGCCGTGGAAATATAAAATGAAGTAAATCATTTACGACATAATAGCTCAATTTTTTTATTTTTTGTGAGGTTCAGAAATTGTGTTTCTGAGCTGCTGTCAGTCGTAAGTATGAGAGATATCACACATTAGAGACATTAGGGAATTGATATCTATCCAAACATTTATCTAGATCACTGAATGTTGTTTTCTTTCCGTTATAAATCATCAAAACTATTTTCCTAGAATATATGATGATTTTAGTAAGTATTTATTGCGAATGGCTGCGAATTTATAAAATATAGATAATCCATCAACTGTTGTTTGAAGAAAGCAAGTATTTGAAAGATCATATGCAATTCTGGAAAGTTAAACTTTCAGTTTATTAAATATTAGTTGCCTTTGGTGATTATTTGTTCGCAAGGATAATCAACTTTCCGAATGCTAAATTGTTAATAAAAAATGCACTTATTTAAGATTTCACTTATTATTTAAAAAATGAAAAATATGAATTGACAAGCATTTACTGCTCGTGAAAAATGAAAAAATATGCATCCTATGAAATTAAAGTGGAAGTAAAAATGCTACTTCGGAATTAATTTTCAAGGCAGGCATTTTTTAAATCTGAATTATGATTAGCGTTCAACATGCAAATGAATTGTTCTATTGAAAAAAGAATTCATTATAAGAAAAGAAACATTGCTATAGAGCGTACAACAAATGAAATTAGAAAAAAAAATTGTAAAAAAATATGGAAGAAAATTGTACCACAATTAAATCAATATCCTGAAAAAGATAGTTATTTGAATTTTAAAACGATGCATAGTTCTTTTGATATGATCGTTTCCACTTAGTTTAGTTTAGTTATATTAACTCCCAGTTTTAAAACAAAACTAGAGCCTTTGTAATTTTAGGCAGCCTTGTAATTTTGAGTGCAATCAGAAGACCAGAAGGACAAGAGAATTGGTATCTCCTCTCTAAGATACGCACACATACAAGTGTGTGTCTGAGTCTGTGCACGAGAGAATATTGTATTTTATAATATAATTTAGTGGAAGAATTGAAATTGATCATATTTTATAACGTGCAAATAGTTTACGAATTTTCTACACGTATTATTTTGAAGTAACTTATTATTTCAATAAGTTTTTGATATTTTATATGCATTGAATCTTTCTGTAACCATGCTTATTCAATTTGTTTTCTACCTAAATAAGGATAAACAAAATTGAGTCAATCAAATAAGTTAAGACAGCCTGAAAGAATTTGTGCATGATGAGGTAAATCAGAAAGAAAAAAAATAATCGTTTGTCGGAAGGACTTATATTGGCATGTTCAGCAATTTTTGACCATGTTAAAATTGATTTGTTATCAGTAATTTAAAGCGTGTTATATGAATACTGTGTTGATCAAACAGATCTATTGTAAGCCAGTTGCAGTAGTAATTTTTTTGGAATAGCACATAGGGTAAATGGGCTTAACCGCTTTGCTGGCACATACGCACTCTTTTGT
Source organism: Argiope bruennichi (assembly GCF_947563725.1). Taxonomy (NCBI): domain Eukaryota; kingdom Metazoa; phylum Arthropoda; class Arachnida; order Araneae; family Araneidae; genus Argiope; species Argiope bruennichi. The sequence goes on along the minus strand of NC_079154.1, from coordinate 17,401,862 downwards.
CAAAATTTTCCATGACCTTTTTGCATAAATGTGGCTGAATTTCGTTGATGCAGCCTTGAATTTCCTCCTTCAATGCATGAGTGCTTGTTGGCATAGACCTTTGACTTCAGATAATCCCATAAAAAGAAATACAATGGTATTAAATCACATTATTTAGAGGACCAATACTCAAATTTTCGAACTGTGATCGCCAGACTTTCGTTAGTTTTGAAGCATTATTCAACAAAGAAAACACGTTGATCTATCGCGTAACGTTTCAATTTTACTATACGCTGTCAAATGCTTTTCTTAATAGGGTTGCCTACACTTTACTGCATGAATGGTGGCAAATTAAAATCTGGCATACATTTTGGGACACCCGTTATAATTTATTTAATTCTTTCACTTATTTATTGCACGAACAACTTAACTGTAATAATTCTTCCATGGGTGCCTGAATGAGAAACACAAAAAGAAAACCGAAAAAAAAGAGGAAAGGAAAAAAAAAGTATATCACCAAAAACAAGGAAGCAGATGTGAAGCTACACCAGTAATTGACGCAATTTCCTTTTGATCAAAAGCACTTCGAACAAGTTTCAAAGAGACAAAAGTATCCAAGATTTCTTCGCTTCCGCTCCATTGAACTTCACAAGACCAACTCATTTAAGTTGATCAAGTGCAATGGAAGAAGAGAAAAAAAAGCAATACACGGGAAGAACATTGCTAACTAAACTTAAAACTAGAAGTTTTCTTCAATAGTGTTAAAGTAAAAACTGACATTTTTTTTCTTTTGGAATATGTTTGCCAAAATTTTTTTCTTAATCTTCTGTCGATATAATGTCTGCAAAAATATATGGTACGGTAAATGTAATGAAATGGAGATACTCTATAAATACCGGTGATTATTCATAATCACCAATAAATGTAGTAGTGATTATATTCGTAATCACCAATGAATGTAGTAGTGATTATGAATAATCACCTGGTTAATCACGTTTACAGTAACATTTACACATTTACATTCATTGTTAAAGCAGAAGCTTTTTTTTTCTTGAATTGTGGAATAAGATTGCCGAAAATTGTTCCTTAATCTACTGTCGATATAATGTCTGCAAAAATATATATGTTGCAATAGATGCAATAAACTGGGGATTGTGTGTAATTACCGGTAATTATTCATAACCACCCTTAAGTTTAGTGATGACTGTGAATAATCAACGGTAATCATATATAATCATAGGATTAATTACTTTCACTTTAACATATACACTCTTTGAATAAAATCTACATACATTATTGAAAATATATATCAAAGATCCGGAACTTTAATTAATATATATATTCCGATCAATGTGGTTATTAAAATTAACAGTAATTATTGCTGATAATAATAATAAGCAATCTTTAAGTTCGATTAGTGTGAATAATTACCGATTATTATTATGAATATAAACAGTGGCTATTATTGATAATAATCGATTTAATATTCACATTAGTATGAATAATTACCGGTTTATTATCAAAACTAAACGAGATTATTAATAATAATAACCAATTACATTCATTGCCTGGAGCATATAAAAATATATAACCTAGATGTTACTATCAGATGTGTCAATATTTTTTATTATTTAAAAGGATTTTTTACAATAATAATTTTTTTACCTTTAAAAAGGATTTTTCTATAAATAAATAATTATTAAATTAACGTAATTTCAATTCTTCGACAAATGATAATTTCTTGTCCGATAGATGAACATCATGAGAACTTATCAATTGTTAACTGTGAAGAGATTTTTGCTGTATTAATTTTTCACCATAAAAAGGAAACGTTTCAACAAGTAGTCAAGTCAAATATTATCACTTCAAATCATTATATTTGCAGATACTGGGCAAATAAGTAGCTGCGACTACGTCCTCATTTAATAATTCAATACCATGTTTGATAATAGTTGTAATCATTAGTTAACTCTTTAAGGATTTTTGCAGTAATAATTTTCCACTATTAGAAGATCAATTTTCGGTAAGTACTGATATTATCAGCAAATCGTCAGAATTATAATTATTCAGCAAACGATAATCCTCATGCATTATTTAAACATCGTATGAACTTATCGATGTTAATCGTGATTTTCACAATAATAATTTTTCACCATTGAAAGGACATTTTTGAATAAGTAGTCAAATCAAATCTTGTCACTCCAAATAATCGTAATTACAGTTACTCGTCAAATGAGTAGCTATAACTTGTGGCTTCATCCAATAGCTCAACATCGCATGTGATAGTAGTAGTAATTAGTAACTCAGAAGGAATTTTTGCAATAATAATTTTTCATTATTAAATGGGCACTTTTTAATAACTTTCAACAATATCAATAACTGGTCATAATTACAATTTTTTGGCAAATGATAATTTTTGTGCGTTATGTAAACAGCATCAGATAATGATTGTACAATGTACAAAATTGTATAAATAACAGATATTCTTTTGTCTAGTGACTTAATCTAAATTTTAATTGATTAGACCTTTCTTCGGTACTTAAAATACCTTTACAGGTTATGTTTATCTGCAGTGTGTTATAATATGCATTGCTGATGTAGAAGACATTAAGAAGACATAGAAGACATTAATATTTTCTAAAAATGGCACTTCAAACTAAACGGAACACCAACGCATTAATATCTCGACTAGGGTTTGTCTTTATGAAGTTCTGCTGAGTTGTTGGTTATGAAGAAGAGAAGACTTACTGAACTCCTCAAGAATTTCTCAGACATATCATCGATGGATTTATATTTTGGAGTTAAATAAAACTTTGTTAATCTTTCAACATCATCCAGATTAAAATTATTCATTCATTTACAAATTACTTGTGCAAACAGAAGCTTTCAGTCTGTGAATAACTAGTTTATAAACCTATTCCTTGTGCATTTTTGTCACAAAAGAATTTCAAGAAATATTAAAAGGAAGAAAAGACTATGTTTTTAAAAATGCGAGTATTGAGTAAGAAAAAGTTATTTCGATTCTATAAGTTTGAAATAGTTTTTTTTTTCTGAATTTTAGCTCAAAATCGGCGAGAGTATTTATCAATTAAATAATCTTGCAATCTTGCGAAAAATGGGCTTATGTTTAATGTATAAAAGCTATTACATTAAAAAAATTTATTTGCCGTGAAATTAAATCATATAATTTCTTATTTTTTACTTTTGTGTTTTGCATAAACTTCACAGTTTCCAAACTTCATCTAAGAATTAATCAAAATTAGCATTTCTTTTAAACATTGTATCAGGTATCGCAACTCAAACAAGCGTGTCTTCGAAGAAATTCTTTGTCGAAATAAAGAGCAAAAAGAAAATAAAACGCTTCTTTAGAGAGTTTAAGAACATTCTCTTTTCTTTATTTTCGGTCTCGGAACTGCTGAAACTTTAAACTTCTTCGTATTTGTTCTCGATAAAAAAAGAATCGAGTTGATTTGAAACTGAATCCACTTTGCAAAAACATTTCTTTAAAAGGCATTTTTATTGAAATCCTTATATTAAATCATCTATATTTCTCCATTTTACTTTTATAAAGAAAGCGGATAGTTCAAATATTTTTAGTCAATAACTCATTGTTTATTTTGAAAGAAAACAAATAATAAATTAATAGAAATGCGCATGCGTCAGACATGAATTGCATTTTATTTATTAAGAAAGTTAAATAATGATCTTGATTTTTCCTGAATTGTAAACGTGTGAATGTGCATGCTTTCGACAAAATATAATAATTTATATGAAATTTTTATAGCAAGGATTTTATATATCCATGTAACCTGGCAAAGATTGGTGAATAATGTGCTGGATTCTTTTTCTGGAATCTAGGAATTTTGGATCTGTAACGGAAAAATAATTTTTATGAAAGTTCAATAAGTTTATTTTCATAATAAACATATTACATTTCAAATTTTAAAATATTTTTTCCAGTAAAAGTAATAATTATATCCTCAGATTTTTTTTTATATAGTAAGTATATATAAATTCTCAGTAAAGTGAAATTTGCAAAAAGAAGAAAAATGAGAGTATTAAATATATTGTGTAAAAACCTTAGTTACATTTGAATATAAAATATAAATAAAAAATAAATAATAAATAAATAAATAAATAAAATATAAATAAATAAATAAATAAAATATAAATAAATAAATAAATAAAATATAAATAAATAAATAAAATATAAATAAATAAATAAAATATTTGAATATAAAATATAATATATTAAAATATAAATTCATTATTTTATAAAGAAATTATTCATTTATTTCATGAATTACTAGATATAAAATATATGATAAAACATGATTAGTTATTTCATGAAATATTTACTTATTCAATGAAATAATGTATACGTTATTCAATATATACGTTAACGATAGAATATATATATTGTAAAAACAATTTTTTATATATATATATAATTCCCTTTTTATGCAAACGTTTATTTGAATAACAATTAGTCTACATCAGAGGAAATATTTTTTTATGAAAGTTCAGTAAGTTTATTTTCATAATAAATATATTGTATTAAAAATTTTAGAGCATTTTTGAAAATAAAAGTATTAATTAAATCCTTAATTTTTTTGTCCTAAAATATATGTTTCCCAATTAATCGAAATTGACAATAATGATATGATTGCATTAAATATTTTCCTCAATAATGTAAGTTATATATGTTATAGTTAAAGTATAAATCCATTATTTCACAGAAATAGAATTCATTTATTTCATGCCAATGACTGATAAATCATGATTGGTTATAAAATACCTTATTGGATTTAACATTTAAAAGGTTAACAAATGCATTGAAAACGACAACATTTTATTTACATACAAGTCCTTCGTATTGCTTTGTTTTACTGCTCGAATAACAATTACTATATAACTAAGAAGTGTTCATTAAAATGAGATTGTTATATATATATATTTAATTATCCAAAAGGAGCTATAAAAGTCACCTTAAGATGACATGGTGAATTAAGAGTGTAAACAGACGATTTCTTCTGGTTGTAAATATTCATAATATCTGGTGATCTACGAAGTCTTATTTAGGTTTTAAACCACTAAAATGTTCTTTTAACCATTGTTTAAGATCTATCAACTGAGAATCCGTACATTTTCTCCTTAAATGACACCATAAAAATTATTTTAGAAAAAGATAGATAGATAGATAGAGAGAGAGAGTGAGAGTTGATAGAAAACTATATTAAATTGGATAATATGTCCTCGCAACTTGAGCTCTTTAAAGTTGGCTCCAAAAAAAGTCCATGGGATATTCCAAGAAGTGATCTTTGGATTTCTACACAATCATAATCCTCTCTTAAGAAGTAATTTGTGTTTCATAATGCCATGTTTTATATACATATTTTAGTTGTTCCATGCTCCAAAGAATTAATCAATTTTCTTCAATGATGAGTCCATTTTTGAATTTTAATTATTTCATTCTAACACCACAAATATTTTGAAAACATAGGACAATATAGATTCTCTATATAAAAATATTAATTATATAAAAGTAATATTTACACATTTATGTTTTGTTCCTTATCAGTCGTCCATTTACCAATTCCAGACTCATTCGGCCATGTTGCTGCCCAGACTGATTGAATTTCCTATCGGATAGGGAAAATGCATTCAAGAATTTCCCTTTCTAGGGATTATTGTGGTCTTAAATCATCACACGCCACAAAGTAGTCTTTGTCAGCATCATGATACCTTTGATACCTATTACCTTACATCATATACTTTTGATACCTATAGTACCTTTAAGAAAAAATTTAATTCAAAATTAAACAAAATACGAATATTTATGACATAATAAATATTTAAAGAATAGGGTAAGATTAGTTTTGCCGCAGTTGCTTATCGCATATCTCCTCCTAAAAATGAATTTTATGAATGAATGAATTTTAATGTCATTGAAAGAATTTCAATCTTTGCAAATGTGCATATAAAGTAAACATACGATGAATAAACCTGAGAATATAAATTTTCCTTGTTTGCAAGTTAAAAACAAACTAAAAAAACTCATACATATATATATTGTAAAATTCACTTCTAAATAATACATTTTGTAACCATGCAGTATGACAAACAAGCAATTTTTTTTACTTATTGTTATTATTATTGCTTTTCTACTTATTGTTATCTACTAATTGTTTCTACTTATTGTTATCTACTAATTGTTTCTACTTATTGTTATCGTTATCTCTTCATTGTTTCTATTTATTGTTATTGTTATTGTTATCTACTTATCGTTATTGCTATCCACTTATAGTTTCTACTTATTGTTATCGTTATCTCTTCATTGTTTCTATTTATTGTTATTGTTATCTACTTATCGTTATTGCTATCCACTTATAGTTTCTAATTATTGTTATTGTTACCACTTACTATTTCTAATTATTGTTATTGTTATCTACTTAATGTTTCTACTTATTGCTATTGCAATACTTTTCTTCTTGAAATACATTGGATATAAAACACATAAAATAAACCTTAATACATCATAATAAACACTATATGACCTTTTATGGTTAATCATGCAGAATTTTATTCTGCATGCGTTTCTTCAGATGTTTGTATAAATTTATATCTCCGGGGAAGGATTTCATAAAGATACGGTGAATAAAATTTTTATGCTAACGCTAAAAATATATTTTTGAGAATAAAAACCTCATAAGCAAACTTCTATATGCAAGGGCATAACTTTTCACTTATCTTCTAAACTAATTAAAATTTTACAGATTTGATACAAAAATATTAAAAATAGTGCAAGTTTTCAAATAAAATATTTAAAAAAATAAGCTTTTAATCTTTAAAAGAAAATTTATTTTAAGATTTAAGCTTTTTAAAAGGAGCTTAAATCTTAAAAAAAGAGTTTAAGCTGAAGCTTAAAAAAGAGCTTAGCTTAAAGCTTAAAAGGAGCTTTTATATCTATCCTATAGTCTCTTACTAACACATTTGACCCAATAACATATTCCCATCAGTCCATTTGTCCAGCGACAGAAAGATAAAAACATTGAAATCTCTAACTTTCGTGCCTTACAAAGACATAGATATAGTTCTCTGTTTATTCAAATTGCGCCTTATTTTGGCGATTATTCCTATTGAATACACATACAGTGTAACTACTTGCCTGAGATGATCTGATACAAAAAAGTTTCCTGTTCAGAGATATGAGAGAAAGTAGACATCGACTTCAATCATCGATTGATGTCAGTCTCCAATCATCGATATTTCTTTATTTTGAAGATATTTCGATATTTCGAGTTCTCCATATAACAGAATAGGCAGTTTTCCAAACTTGGCTATTGATTATTTGTTTGTGATTGAATTCGCTACCTTTGATTGTTACTTCTTTCGTTATATACATGGCAAGAAAGAAAAAAAAAGTCTCTTGTACTTTAGCATTACTTGTTTATCACATATTACCACTGTCAACTTTAGATCCATATTTATGAAAATTTTTTAAATCCATTAAATTTTAGATCTTTATGGAAATTTCCATGGATCTTCAAAAATTATTTTCCTTTAACATGAAATAAAGTATCGTTTCTTTGTAAAATCAAAGAAAAACTATGAGTATATAGCATTGAGTATTACATCCAAAACATATAACAAACTATATATATACATACATATAACAAACACATAACACATATACATACATATAAGAAACACATATATACAAACATATAACAAACTAAACATATAACAATTTTATTATTGATGAAATTACGTGAAAGAAAATAGTTTTGATATATTATATTTCATAATGGGAATAAATGAAACTTTATTTTTGTGAATATGTATTAAAAATCAATGTTGTGAAACTTCATCAGATTATTTGGTACTTCAATTCATAAATACCTACCGAAACAGAAAAATTTATAGCGAAGCGAATTTAAAATATTTTCTTCTTTATCGCACAAAATAAGTATAAAAGTCTTATAAGAAATATACTAGAACAGAATCTTCTTAACTAAATCTAATTGAAATCTTTTACTTATTTTTTACACCTATATTAATACCAATTTTAGTGAATTTACGATGATTTTCTCAGTTTTAGGAATATTAGGGATAAACAATATTTTTCCTATACAGTGCATCATCGTAGATGAAATTAGAATGCATATAGCGAATATTTAATGAGAGAAAGCACTCATTCAATAAAATTACCCGAACTGAGGCGGTAATTATTCTTCTGTGCATGAAAAGTTCTCAGTAAAGTTTTCAAAATTTATTGAAAATTGGATCCAGTCAAGTAATAAAAGAAATTGTTTTAGCAATTTATTTATACACGAAAAAAATAACGAAAAATTATTGCGAAATAAATTAATTCAAGTAACTTAAATTTAAAAAAAATAGATATTGCTGTAAATAATCAAATAATGTAGATTAAAGACTGCAAATGCATATAATACTAGATTTCATACTTTGTATCATTAGTACAAATAGTAAGAATAACTTTAAATGAATTTAAAATTTTATTTATCGATTCAATTCTTCTTATTAAGGCAAATCAATTGATTAAATAACTTTTAGAAGATTTGAAATGATGTGGAGCTAAGTATAGTTAAGAGTATTAACACTAATGAGTAATAAAAAGCATTGTCTGGAGTGACAAATAATGTTTGCATCTACATCTACAAGATTTACATCTATGAGAAGTGTTGCGAAGAGAAGTGTAATTGGGAGCAGTATATACCTGTGAATAATAAAAAAAAATAATCGTCTGGTATCCTAGACCATGGTTTTATATCTAAATCTAAGAAACTTACGTCTATGAGGAGTTTGTGAAGTCAAGTATAGTACTATGAGGAGTATGTACACTAGTAAGTAATAAACAATAATCTTTGTCTGGAATCCCAGACAATGGCTATACTGTCTATGTCTATTAGATTTACATCTATGAGAAGTTTTGTGAAGCGAAGTGTAGTTGAGAGGAAATGAACCTGTGAATAATAAAAAAAAATATATATCTATAAAATACACCTGTGAATAATAATAAAAAAAAATATCATCTGATATCCCACACCATGGTTTTACATCTAAATCTAGGAAACTTACGCCTATGAGGATTTTGTGAAGTCAAGTATAGTTGAGGAGTATGTACATCAGTAAGTAATAAAAAATAACCTTTGTTTGGAACCCAAGACAATAGCTATACATCAATGTCTATTAGATTTACATCTATGAGAAGTTTTGTGAAGTGAAGTGTAGTTGAGGAGTGTGTGGACCAGTGAGTAATTAAAAAAAAACATTGTCTGGAATTCCAAACAATGATTTTACATCTACGCCTATGATATTCACTTCTATGAGAAGTTTTAAGGAGTAAAGTGTAGTTGAGGAATGTGAGCATCAGTGAGTAATAAAAAAAACACCATTGTCTGATATTCCAGAAATTGGTTTTATACCTCTGTCTATGAGATTTTCATCTATAAGAAGTTTTGTGTAGTTGAAGAGTGTGCACGTTAGTGTAGCGCTTTCAAATTTATTCGTTTATAATTTCACATCTCGTAGAAAAATTTGTGCTGCGATGTCATATGATTTCGTAGAAATTGAAAGATGTTATACAATATCTTTAGGGGTTGAGGATATTGATTTCTGAAAATTTGAATAATCCATTTAGTGGCGAATCTTTTAGAACTAGCACAATGCATCCTTATCTATATATTAATGTGGACTACTTGAGACATAGAAGAACGACAAAACTAAACCTCTTCAAAATTTTTGTTCTGTTAGATATTACGGAACAGCGTAAGATCTTGTATAAACTGATAACTGGATGGCATGGAATCATTGTTATTCGTTTATATTTTCACATCTTATACAAGAAATTATGCATTTGATTTCGTTGAAATTGAAAGAAATTATAGTGTCTTGGGATTGGTAGAAATATTCTTCATTGATTTCTGAAAATAACCATAATCTATTTTGTGACGAATCTTTTGGAAGTAGTTCAATTCATTATTATCTATGCATTAATGTGGTCTACTTGAGACATAAAAGAAAAATAAAACTAAATCCTTGTAAAAGTTTCGTTTTATTCGATATTTTGGAATAGCTTAGTGATGACTGATGATTTGATAACATGGCATCATTATGAGGATAGGAAAATTATGGTTTGATGATGATTACTTCAAAAATCCATCGTGGTATAGAGGATTAACGCATTATGTAAAATCTGTCAAGAACTGATGTTTTAGACAGCTTAGTTGTGAGTATCGACATAAGAATTGAAAGATCACGATGAAAGAATCAAAGATTGAATCAAGATTTCATCGTGGATCCATTATGTGTAATGATTAATCTGTAACTGAAGATCAAACAACCTCATATTAATGTGAAATGATAACTCAGTGGTCATTTCAGCCATCTGACCAAACTTCGAGATTTCAAGCCATTTGACCAAAGAAGTTCGCTTCAAAATAATTCCGGTTTGTAATTATCAAATATTAATTTAACTAAAAGAAACTAAAATTGTGCAAGTTGGTAACAGTATTTTGTTACTCAATTTTGGCATCTATCGTTTTTATTGAAAAAAAAGTATGATCCTTCCTTTTTTTTTCTTATAGTTATTAAAATATTCTAAGAAAATCCTGAGAGTGTTTTCTAGAGTATCGGTATTTTAGACATTTCAGTTATTTAATATTTTGTTAAAAGATCAGAAATACTATGTATTCTTAACTTTTAAAACTGTATTTTTGTTTATAACATACATTTTTGTTTCAATTAGGTTTAAGCAAATATGTGAAAACTAATACTCCTATCTACAACTTCTTAATCTCCGAAGATTCGACATTAAAAGAAAAAGAACTAATTTCTAATATATTTTTAAAGGAAAAATTAGTGATTGAGAGCTACCAATTCTGTCTAAAATATCTACATTAAATAACTAAATAACAACGACTAAAATAAAAAAATATTTACAAGTTAAAAATAATACAAGTTGAATAATAATATGAACCTCCACAGCAAAACTCCTGGCACATTTTACATTAGAGCAATCCAGTCGCTTAGATATGAAATATACAAACAGACATTATCAGTCTCCATCTTTGCCACCTCGACATAATATATACTTCATTAGTTAATAAACCTATTTCATTTTTCTTTCACTGTAATAGCTTTTTTCCATCGCAATCGAAAGACTTTTGATAACGACGATTAATTCTCAGCAGATCACTGTAACTCTAACGCAGACGAATTTCGCGTATCTTGAGGGACATAATTTATTTGTGGTATCAATCCTCTCTACCGCAGCAACGCATTGTGATAATTGTTGCGTTGGGATTTCCAGAATTCCGAGACATCCATTACAGAGAGATGCTTTCCATTATCTGCATTTCATACACACAACAACTATTAGTCAGAATAAATGAAGCAACTGCACTTCTGAGAATGAGATTTGTGAATTAAAAGATGTTTGAATAAAATATCGAAATTTATTAATTTACTAAGCCTAATGGGATTTTAGAAATTTATAAATGATTTGTATATATCTTATCACAGATGAAAAATAATTTGCTTTTAAATGCATTCGCGATATATATCCTCAAATTAAAGTACAAAAATGAACATCAACTACGAATATATGAAATATTAATTTAGTTTGAAATTGGTAAACATTAGTATATTGAGTATTAACGTTACGGTGATTAATTCGACGATTCTGTACAATTACCGGTGATTATTCTTAATCACCACTAAACTTATTGGTGATTATGAATAATCACCGGTAATTGTACAGAATCACCATTTAATTACATTTACCGTAACATTAATTAACTGTACAAAGTAATATACAAAATTATTCATTTGGCTATATACATGATAAAAATCCATCTTATCAATTTGTGTAGAATATAATAAAACTCAATTATCAAGTAGTTTCTAAAAACTGATAGCTTCGATTATCGCAAAAGATAGCTTTGAAACTAGTACAAAACATCATTAATACTGTTGCGATATCCTCACGATTTTATCTTGCATTCAGGATAGCGAATAATATCTTGGAGATATCTTGAAATATATTATTTTAATTGAAATATTCAAAAATACAAACATTTTGAAATATCAATTAAAATTTATTTCTGAAACAAACTGAAAAAAAAAATTAATTCTGTATCAAACTAAAAAATAATACAATTGTATTTAGAGAGCGCTAATGCTGCTACAACGAAAACACAGATGAACTTAACTAAATTAGTATGAATATTAAGTTAATATAAGCAAAAAGAATAAAAATAGAATCAAAAAAGAAATTGTGAGTCCGGCCTGAAGACTTTCTCAAGGGTCATCCTCAGGTAGGGATTCAAACAAGGGATTTTTTCTGTGAGGTGTCTGACTTTCATTCAAAAATATTGACCTCTCGTGACCCGGAAATACTCTAGAATTGAGGCCTTAGAGATAAACTAGTTTCACAGAAATAAAACAATAAATTATAACTTCTAAATCCAAGCGAAATTAAATAACATAACATAAACTACAAAAGATCACTCACAAATCAAAACACCATTTAAACAAAAAGGAAGGGACATACCAGTTGCAGGTAAAACTCCAGACTATTTACAAAAAAGGCACCGTTCCAAATTACAATTGAAGCATCCCTCGCCCTGCAATATCAATCCCCGTAAAGTTTCATAGTCAAACGTTTCACTTTTTATAAAGTTTCTAATAGCTGATCTATGGTTATTAATTATTATATTAAGTTCCGTATTAGTTTGACTTATATAATTTAAATCACATTCTTTACAATTTATCTGAAAAATAAGATTTTTGTTTTCACAAAATACCTACAAGTTTTTTTGTTTGTTTTTTTTGGATGAAAGTCAGACCCCTCACAGAAAAAATCCCTTGTTTGAATCCCTGCCTGAGGAGACCCTTGAGAAAGTCTACAGGTCGAATTCATCATTTCTTTTCTTTTTTTGATTTTTTTTTTTTGTTAATTTTACTTAATAATTTTACTAATTTGGTTAGTCCATCTATGTTTTAGTAGTAGCAGCATTAGCGCTCTCTAAATACATTTGTGTCTTTTTTAATTTTTTTTAGTTTGATTCTGAAATAATTTTTTAATTAAAATTTCATAATGTTCGTATTTTTGATTCATTTCTTATTTTAATTGAAATTTGTTTAACAGCAATTTGTTTGGCGCAAGTGATGGTTTATCTTTCTTCAGTTATTCTTCAGTTATCTTCATAGATTTTCCAGGAGCGAGAATTAGCGAAGTTTTAGATTTAAGAACTTATTGATAAAAGCATGGCCTTCTAATCCCGATCTCCCACATAATCATACTCAACAGTATTTCCTTTTTTAAAAAAAATTATTCGTTTATTTCCGATTATATAAAATTACAAACTTTAATATAACATTGATTTTATAAGGATCATCCGGATTTAGATGGATCTATGGATCATACGTATTTTTTCGTTATAAATTTTTTATGACTAGCTACGGGTAAAAGTGATGTGATTGATATTAATATATATTTTATAGTTCACACGATTGTCTATAAAATGCACTGCATTCGAGGGTTCGTAAAACATCTATAGAAATTTATATAAATTAAAGAAAATTTATAAAAAAATTATCTTGCAACACTTTAAAAATAAAAAAAATACGTACAAAAATACATTTTAGACATTTAAGCCTAAATTGAAAGATTAAATTAATGAAGTTAAGAAAAATTAAAGTCTATGCTATACGACAGATCATTACATCTAATATGAAGTATACAACCAAGAGTATTGAAAGTTCTTATAATATATGTGATGCAACTAAACCATCTTCAAAGAATAAATTATGTATACTAAATTTTTGAAAAATAAAGCAATTCTCATTGGCTCCATGTCCCGATCTAATGAAACTATTTTGATGCTACCTAAAATCTTTCTAACATTTTATTTAATTACTTAGTAATGATAATTTTCTTTACTAATACTAATTAATGATATATTTTAATATTAATTAATGATATATTTTCTTGAAAATTTTTATTTTGAAAAAGAAAAAAAAAATAATGATAAATTAATCGGGACTGAATTTTAAACATAAATGATAATTAATTATTAACGGAAAAAATTCATTATACAAATTTGCTTTAAAGAATATACTTTGCATTTTAACCTGAAACAAATAATGAAAGATTAACACAATTTCACAACCTAAATTGGAAATAAATATATTTAAAAAAATGACTGGATCAACACATTTGTATTAGTGTATTACACTATTTTGTACTTTGTATTTTTGTATGTACTATTTTGTATTTTTGTATGTACTATTTTGTATTTTGTATTTTTGTATTCTTTATTTTCATTGTTTCCTTGTTTTAATCTGAAATTGATATCTCTGATCTTTTAAATACCATGAAATCTTGAAAACTATTTTTCTCTCTGCAAGTTGCTATGTGGAGATGCTATTTATATGATATGATTTATTATAGATTCCTATGCAAATATTTATTAATTAAAATGTTCGCAACACGAATTTGGATGTTCGCAGACACTATTTTTTGCATCGAATATTTTATTTGATTTTATCTAATGCACCTGCCAGTGAAAGTTGAAATAATTATCTTTTAATATTCTTTAATGAAAAAAATCACATCCCACGCTTTGAACTTTCATTTCTAAGCATTATTACAGAATCACCTATTTAAGTAGTAACACCTACTAAATAATAATGCGACGGAAAATTATCTTTTAATTAAATGATGTTCTTAAAAGCAAATAGCCTTA